>NC_046286.1:21454978-21758778 GCF_004115265.2 Rhinolophus ferrumequinum | reverse complement strand
TTTTCCTCTTTGTCTCCGAAACTGTTTCTGATTAGTTCATTCACTTATTCTTTTCTTTAGATTCCACACATAAGTGAGATCATATGGCATTTGTCTTTCTCTGTCTGACTTATTTCACTTAACATAATGTTCTCTAGGTCCATCCATGTTGTTGCCAATGGTAAGATTTCTTTCTTCTTTATGGCTGCATAATACTCCATTGTATTTTAACTGCATACTGGACATGTCCACTTAAACATCTCTCAGTTATCTTAAACTAAACATTTCTGAAACTAAATTTGCATTCTACTTATTCTGCTCCCCTCTCTTTTTGCCCCCAGCCACGCACACACGCACACAACCCACGACACAAATTCTTTTCTGTCTTCCAGTATGTATCAGGATAGGCTAGCCTTATTCTGTGAGAACAAATGGTCACCAAATCTCAAAAGTATAACAGGTAAAGTTTATTTCCAGCTCACACAAGGTCCTTCTCTTGCTTCTGGGCAACAGTCTAAAGCAGCTGTCCTCCACAGCGTGACTCAGGATTCTCAGCTGTTTTGATTCTGTGGCTCTGCCATCTCAACATATGGCCTCCCTACTTCTTGCCAAAGAAGAAAAAAGACTAGAGAATGCCACAGAAGTTTCAATTGCTTCCTCCCAGAAGTAACAGACATTATCTACATTTATATTTCGTTAGACAAAGATAGTTACATGGTCCCTCCTAACTGCAAGAGGGTTGCCGAGAATAGTCGTCCATGTGCCAGAAAGAAGAAAAAGGAAATGAAAACTACATAGCATTGACTTTGGCCAAATTTCCTACTTCATATTTCCAGGACAGAAACTGTATCTTCACTCATTTTTCTCAGTCACTCCCACATTCCATCAATTCATAAGTAGATACCTTTAATTCTGCTTTCTCTTTATATCCTTAATGAGTTCCCTTTTCCTTATTGCCAATGCCACTTAATTCAAACTCTCATCACATCTCTTTGACTGCAACAGCTTCCGCACAGGTCTTCCTTTCTCCAGTAGCCTCTCTCAAATCAATTTTCTACACAGCAGCCATCGTGATATTTTTAAAATACAAACATGATTGTATTGATTTAACATCCTGCTTAAAACTTTTCCATAACTTCCCACTGCTTTTTAAAAAAAAATGCCCAAACCCAAAATATGATTTGTAAGACCCTGTTTACCTGGTATATGCTTACTTCTCTAACTTCATCTTTTGCGAATTTACACCTCGTAGTGGATACTGTGATGTGCCACCCAGGTACCCCTTCGACTCCGAGGCTCTTATTTCTCCACCCATTAAAATGTTGTCAGCTGATAGCTCACACCTGAAACCCTTTTCTGGGAATTGCTTTCAAGCAAAGGAAGCTGTCTCACCCAAGGTCACTCCTTCAGCCCTGAGGCAACATTTATCTAAGGTCGGAGGAGAATACATAAACCCTCTCATTGCTTCCGTTTGTGACAAATTGAAAGCCCCATCCGACTTCCAGAACTCAGGATACTGAGATCTGTATCACAGCCCAACCTTCCCCAGTGCCCATTCCTGCCTCCCTCACTCCCTGACAGGTGTCGTCACTTCCCAGTAACCTCCTACACTGACCTCCTACACTGACATCTGTGTCCTAGAGTCTGTTTCCTTGGGAATCTAAAACATTCCTCAAACTCTGTGCTGCAGTCATTTGAAATACTCATAGCACCCTGAATATGTTCTTTCTTTCCTCTGAACCTTTGCTCATGTGGTGTCTGAGGTCTGGAATGCAATCCCACCTCTTTAATTTTGTCTGAATCATTCCTACTAATGCTTAAGGACTTGAATATATTCTACCAGCAAAGAACAACATGTCTACAAAGAATCCCCCTCGTCACGTCCATATGAGATACTGCATATAGATCACCCCCTCCCGCAAAACCCTACCCAGACTCGGAGTAGTGTAATCTCGTCCAACTTCATTACAATCCCCTATGATGTGGGCTAATGAGTACTCTCAGATATGCAATGAAAATGTATTGTGGGTGACATGATGGACCTACATAAAAATGTGTGATTCTAGTTATTTTGCTCGGGGCTTGAAACTCAGAATACATAGTTTTCTAATTCTGAACATAGCCCTCACTATCTCTTTGGGTTCATTAGCATCTCCTGTTGATCTGGGAACCTCAGGATCCCCAGAACTCTGCGTGTGGGCCTTGAGGAGACACACTACCTGGATTCCTCCTGCTGCCCGTCCATCCAATCACTTATGGACCATTTTGTTGTGGCAACAAGCTGAAGACTAGGATTCTTCCAGGGATCTTCAGCTTCTCCCGTGTTACATCTTTCCTTCCGCTTCTCTTAACAACCTCAAGGGCAACAGCTGACATTCTACGTCTTCTCCCAATATCCTGAGATATCTTCCCCTGCCATAGAGAGTCTACCTCTTCAACACAATCATTCACTTATCTCTTGATATGCTAAAGAAGGGTGAAGTAATTTAGAAAATTATTTCCTCTCTCATGATCTCTTTCAGAGCTACTGACTTTCTGAAAATGTCAAGAAAGTCAGTTTTAAAAGTTAAGACTAATGAGTGGCCTCTTTTTCTAAGCAATAGTTTCCTTCTCCTTCCTTGGATCCTGCTTGAGTTGGGAGAGGACTGCAAGGAATCCCATTTAGGAAGGAGAACAAAAGGTGTGGGTTTCATATTTGCAAAGAATTGACCCCCATGACATTCACTCATGTGCCTTCCACTTTGGAGAGTAATTTTCCTGTCAGTATTTTTATTTGTCTTTGCAAATTTAGTGACTAATACAGTGCATAGCACATGGCACGTGCTTAAACATTATTTGATGAAAGACATTCAGAATCTCTCTACCTCCTACTTCAGATCTATTTCCATGCTGCTCCCATCCTGAAGAGGTCCACCTGTTTATCTCTTTAAACTCTTGCCTCTGCTCTCTTTCAGCATTAGCTGAAATGCATTCTTTGAGGTAGTCTCCTCTGTTTTCACCAGTAATCCACACATTTACGTATGTAATGTAAGAAAAATAGGCTAGGTCCTGGCACATGTAGAATACACACTGTTATTTTTAGCACTATTTTGCACTAGTGGTATATATTCCATATACCTATTTTTGATGTTTATTAATCATTTATTTTTTCATCTTCTTCAACGATTGTCCCAGACTCTAAACTCCTAAAAACTCCTAAATTTTTTATATCACCTGTCTTTGACTGGTATAATTTTTTTCTGCACACAATTTAAAAGATAATGTTAACCAGCACAGAAATATGTAAGTAAATGAATTATACTTTGAATTATAAATAACTTCCAGATTTTTATTCCAATTAGGAATTAAGGCACACAAGAATTTGTAAATCTGGCTAAGGCTACGTAGCTGTAATAAAAATAATAACTAACATTTATTGAGCTATAACTCTGGGCCAGACTACTTATTAAGACTTTTACATATACTACTTGGCAGCATCTTAGATTTCTACTGTAAAGGTTCCCATTTTATAGGTGAGTTTAAATAACTTGTCCAAAGTCACACACTTGCTAAGTATCAAAATCATAATTCAAGCTAATAAAATTTAGTATAGAACTTATGCTTTTACTATGGTACAACATTGGCTTCTTTCTACATATCTGAGTGATCTTTTTGTTATCACTATTGAAACACTCTACACACTAGTTGTCATGATGAAAGGGTTTTATGGTTGTCATACACTGAAGTTCCTTAAATGGACCCTAAGAGTACAGAACTTGAACACCATTTAGAGTCCTCTGCTTTAAACCCAGTCAATACCCTCTGCTTAGGGTATGTTTTAAGTTTTCACAAAATATTCCAACTAACTCTAATGAACTACACTCCTTAAAAATCTATGTTAAGCTAAAAGTGCATTGGAAAACTTGTATCTGAACATCATTAGAAGATGGATGAACTTATTAGGAGTACAGAATGCTGCTGGAAACATCTACACAACAAAATATTTGAAAACAGGTCATTTGTCTAAGTGCTGCAGTGGTCATTCACTTAACATAATGTTCTCTAGGTAGTCTGAACAACCCAGACTAGCAGGCTGTGAGTTTTAATATCATACCCATCTGTTAAACTTCTTTGGTTACAAGTAACAATTTAACTAGAACTTGTTTAAGCAAAAATAAGTGCATTCGTTGGAAAGTTGCATGGAAAGCGTATGTAGCAGGGAGGCAGGTGGCTCTTGGGAATCAATAGAACCAGTAGCTGCCAGGCTGGAAGGAATTCAGATTAGTCCCTCTCATCTCTATGTCCCTTCATGCATTTCCTTCATTGACTCTCACTGCAAATTACATTTCTATCTTTACCTATACCCACTGTGAAAAATAGCTCCGAAAGCTTCTGAGATTGTTCAATATCCAGCCACCTATATAGGAGATGGAATTAATTCTCTCAAGTCAAAAACCCAAATTTCTGGTGAAGAAGTTTATTGGTCCATCCTGAGACATGTACCTGTCATGACCAGTTAAATCTGGATTTAGCTAGGTTCTTGAGTCAGAGTTTCCTTTCTGTATAATTGAATTGTGACTTGGGAGCATCATTATAACAATTGTATGTACTATACCACAGGTCCCCCAAGGACTGTATAGATGGTGGGTCAGTGTGTAAGTAGAAGGGCTGGGGAATTCCTAGAAAAGAGAGAGTGAGATAGGTAAATTAATAGGTATCCTGCTCAAACATGGAAGAAGGAAAGCATAGCTATAATTCTCCAATGCCTGGGTATGTCATAGATGTTGAGGCATAAACGGAAAACAATATTCTAATCACAATCTCAAATACCCAGTTTTCCTGAATATGAATGAGAATATACACATTGGAACCTCACTTGGGATACTCTTGATGCAGAGTTTGGCTGAGTATAACTTGGGCTAAAAAGAAAATAAAAGATAAAGATCATATTAGGAAATGTTAGTAATATGAAGGAAGGCACAAAAAAATTAATCATTGTGCTTAATCTTTTCATTTATCTCATTTCATCCTCACAGTGACACTATAAAGTATTCTATGGTATCTCCATTTAGCAGATGCGAAAACAGAAACTCAGAGAGATAATAATTTTTCTAAAATCAATTCTAGTAAGTAAAAAAACAAGAGAATTTAAACCCAGGCCTTAAGTCCAAAGACGGTGCCCTTTTTGTTTTTATCACAGTAATGCATTTTAAAATATGAAAGAAAAAAAAAAAACCCTCAAGCTCTGAAGAATTTTGGTAGGAAAATATAAAATGATCTTGTAAATCATATAGAGGAAGAAAATACTGGTGGCATCAGGGCCAAAGCTCTAGGTAACAAGACTCGGGAAGTAGGAGGACAAAAGCAAGCCTGAGCACACAGATAACCACATGCAATGATGGGGCCTGACTCTGTAAGTCATACCTGTTTCATCGCTCAGAAACCCCATGGACTATTATAGCCTTAGAACACAATGTCATATAACTCAGCACGTGGACAGTTTGGTTAATGAATAGTGTGTCAGTGACCTTTGAAGCTCGGACCACAGTTCCCTGGGCCCTAGTGACCATGGTCAGCAGTCTTATTCAGTCAATTTTTGTTCAGTGAAACATGGGTTGGTACATATTAATCAGAGAATCTCAGAGTGTCAATTCCAGAAAGGCTCTGAGATGTCGCCAGGTAGGGGGCAGAGGGTGGAATCTTCATGTCACGGATGAAGAAACTGAGATCCAGTGACTTGGCCACACTCACACCCAGAATCAGTGGCACAGCCCAGTGTCCTAACTTTTATGCGGTCCACCAAGAAGTCCCTATGGGAGAAGGGAATGAGGCTGTCAAGTGTTGGGAGGTGAGTCCCAGCCACGGTCAGAACTGAGCCTAAAGCAGGGCCAGTGCATGTCTAATGTTCTTTTTTAGAAAAACAGTTGGAAAGACACTTTCAATTCAATTCATCTCCTCAACACAGGGATTGTTGCCATAGAGTAGTGGTCTAGCCTCTCAAACCCTTCCTGTGGTGGAAACTTGTTACCTCTCTTTTCTGAAACTTAATAATACGATAAAAACATGACACCATAAACCCCCTCACTCTGGCACTAATCCGGCCCTCTGGCTCCACACTGAACAAGCCTGATATATTGTTTAGTTTCAGTTCCAGTTGGTTCAGAGCCTCCTGCCCACTCTTTCCTAAATGTCTTGACCCTGTATGTCATTCAATTAAAATGAGAGACAGAGAGAAAGGATGAGATTTTCATTTGTTATGAGTTCAGTTCATTCCAGGTACGCTTTGATGCACGTGTTTGATTTTAGCTTTGGTTTGGTTCTGATTTTCTAAAGTCACTAGTCCTTAAACAGCAACTGCATGGAGAAAGCTGAAGTGTAAATACCAGGAAAGCTGGGGAACCCTTTCCACATTTCCTGGAATGTATCCTGCTCCTCTATGCCCCCAAGGCCTTTACACCTGTAGTTATATCTCTGCAAATGGCCTGGCCAACCGTACTTCATCCTTCGGTATCAGCTTAGCCTTCCATTCCTCAACAAAACCAGCTAAACACTCTGTGGTACCTTCGTCTGGCTGCCAGTCTGCCAGTAACACGAGAGCAATGAGAGTAATGACCCCAAAGGTTTCTGCAGCCAAGCCCCTGGCACAGTGCCTGGCACAGAGAAGATACTCAACAAAAAACTTTATGAAACGATTGAATAATCAATTAATAAACCCCCAATCGATCCCCCCTTTAAAGCTGCTTTTGCCACCTGAGTTAGCCAGGTATATTTCCTTAGCTGAATAATATTTGACTCCAAGGAGACTTGGTAACTATATGAACTTACTCATGTTACTTAACATCTTTGTGCCTCGATTTTCTCATTGTAATATGGAAATAACATTAGTAAATAATGGCATAATACATGTAAATAAATTAGAGTAACTTTTGGCACATAATAAGAATTCATTTACTTTTAACTGTTAATAATATTGCAGTGCTGGTGGAATATGGATGGGTGATTATATGGGGGATACACTGAGGATGGGTGGATTGTGGGTTACAGATGGATGATATGTTTAGTCTTTACAGATATATGCTTAGCATTTCCTGTTTGTTTGTTTGTTTGTTTTGTAGCTTACTAAATTATTATAAGATGAATATACCTATAACCACCCAAATCAAAACCCAGAATCTTGCCAGCCACCTCCATAGGCCCCATTTCAATCATAGCGTCTTCTCTCCCTCATAAATACTATTCTCGACTTTTTCTCTCAGAAATTTTAATCTAGAAATTAGATTACATTAGAAAACTCTCCTTTTTCATTTCTCATTTTTTAAATTTATTTTTGCAATATTTCTGCTGAAGAGCTCAGGTTGTTTGTCCTGTTATTTC
This sequence comes from Rhinolophus ferrumequinum, assembly GCF_004115265.2. Taxonomy (NCBI): domain Eukaryota; kingdom Metazoa; phylum Chordata; class Mammalia; order Chiroptera; family Rhinolophidae; genus Rhinolophus; species Rhinolophus ferrumequinum. The sequence goes on along the minus strand of NC_046286.1, from coordinate 21,751,446 downwards.
CCACAATCTGGATTGTGTTGATTGCCTTTTCATGGCATCATTCAATGCTTTCTTCTATTTTCTTTATGGCCTGGAAACTGGCAGAAGGACATAGAGGCTGGATCAGGTCTGCTTCGGTCCACTTGACAGAATGTACATAGTGACATATTCTTTAATCAGGAGGCACATAATGCCCAATTTTTCCTCTTATTTGATGTTTGCCATCATTTGACGTTTGATTCCTAGATCTAGGAATTCATTGCAGGTTGCAAAATAATAATATTCTATCATTTTATTTTCAAGTATTAGCTGGAATAATTTTATAAGGAGATGCTTCCCTTCATCTACTACTTACTTACCCAGCTGCTGCAACTCACATAGCCAGGATATCACCTTCATTCTTTCCTTTTATTTACCCAGTTTTTAAGATAATAAATTAGTTTCCAGTCATCTTCTGACATGATGAATTACTTTTTAATATTATTATAAATTCATGGGTTTTAATCCATTTCAATTTTATTTTTATTGAAATTTAAATTGTTCCATCTTTGGCCAGTGACAGCCTCTTCGAGTTTGCTCCTGAGTGAGTCCGACATGACTGTAGCGGTCTTCAATAGCTTCCTTGATCATCTTGTATATTTCAGAATGTAAATCAGCTATTTGTCCAAGGAGCCAGAGTTTCCTTTGATGAAATAGTATTTGAAAACAATTGCTAGAAATGTCATTGATATTTGGTCAGTGAGTGTTTCTAGGTATCTTCAGTGAACATCTCTAGTAGTTTTCAACTAATATTCCAACTCAAAATCAGGATTACAGGGTGTTTAGTTTTCTCTATGTCACCTGCATACCCCTTCTCCCACACTAAGAATCTAGTTTCAAAGATCCAGGAGCTAATAGAATTAGAATACTCCTCACTTACTCACTGGCTTTATCCCACATTCCACACACAACAGTTTCAGAATAATAATACCAATAATACTATTACCCAATTTGATTACTAAAAACAGTCAAAAATCCTAAAACCACTACAACAAATACCTTTATTTAAAGTAGCTAAAAGGGTTCTGGTTCCAATTTTAAAAGGAGGAGGAGTTCCCACACACCACCAAACAACTCTCTGCACACCAACTGGGACAGCAATTCGACCACATCCTTATACTGCCAGTAGGGAGATATCATTATACTCCACAGATTAAGATGCAGCCTTCTAAAACTTCTCCTCACCCCCACACACAACACACTTGAGATGCCAATTGTAAGTCCAGGTTTTTAACTTGTGCTTCTGACCAACTGGCCATAAATCAGAGGTTCCCAGGACCCCCTCCTTGGGTTTGATTTATTTGTTAGAGCAGCTCACAAAACTCAGAGACATGTTACTTACTAAATTAATAGTTGATTGTAAAAGGATATAACTCAGGAACAGCCAGATGGAAGAGACGCATAGGGCAAGGCATGGGGAAAGGGCACAGAGCTTCTATGCCCTCTCTTGGTGCACCACCCTCTCAACACCTCCATGTGATCACCAACTCGGAAGTTATCGGAATCCAGTCCCTTCAGGTTTTTATGGAGGCTTCATCACATAGGCATGAATGATTAAATCATGGTCCATTGGTGATTGAACTTCCTCTCCAGTCCCTCTCTCCTCCCCAGAGGTCTGGGGGTAGGACTGAAAGTTCTAATCCTCTTATCACATGGTTGGCTCCACTGCCAACCAGCCCCTTATCCTTAGGTTCTGCCCCAAAAGTCACCTCATTAACATAACAAAAGATACCTTTATCACTCTTAACACTTGGCAAATTCCAAGAGTTTTGGGAGCTGTGAGCCAGAAAAGAAAGCCTGGACAAAGACCAAATATATATTTCTTATTTTAAATCACAATATCATAAATGTATTCCCCATTCTCCTTCCACTTTTTTTAATGACTTCCTATAGCTACACTGTCAAAGCATATAGTTATGCATACTATACTCTGGCACTTTAAGCTTAATCCAGTCTTAATTGTACAACTAGCTATGTATCTGGTACTTACTGCTTACTTCCCTGTCTATAATACCATGTCTCTCTGGTTATTTCTGGTTGTCTGAAGTTCATTCACTGGTACATTTCTTTTTTAATGAGGTTCCTAGCAGCAATGTCCCCCGAGTTCTTGCATGTTGGACAGTTTGTCAGTGTCATTACGTGTCATTTATAGTTGAAGGACAGTTTTGCTGAGTATAAAATTCTTTTTCACATTTTCCTGAATATCTTAAATATTGTACGCCATCTTTTTCTGGAATTCTGGAATTTTCAACTTTAGTATTAAAACCTCAGATAATAATCTAATTTTCTTTTTTCTCATAAGCCATGTGCTTTCCCTTTTTAGACAGTCAAATAAATTTTGGTGGGCATTTTTCCTTAAATTGTTTTTATTTCTTCATTTCTTTTTTGATTATAGTTTTATTAAGATAGTATACACATAATATAAAATTCACTCCCTTAAAGTGAAAGATTCAGTGTTTTGTTTTGTTTTTTTTAGTATAGTCACAAAGTTGTACAATCATCATAAATACCCAATTTTTGGATATTTTCATCACCCCAAAAAGGAACATCCACACCCCTGAGCCCCTGGCAATCACTAATCCACTCTGTGTCTCTATGAATTTGTCTATTGTGTACACTTCATATCAATGGAATCATACAATATCAGGCTTTTATGGCTTATTTTGCTTAACATAATATTTTCAAGGTTCACTAGTTCTACAGCACATATCAGTACTTTATTTCTTTCTGTTACCAAATTATATCCCATTGTGTAAATGCAGTACATTTTGTTTATTCATCAGATGATGGACATAGGGGTTGTTTCTATAGTTTGGCACTTACGAATAATGCTACTACTAACATTCATGTATAAGTTGTTTGTAGACATATATTTTCTTTTCTTTGAGATATATACCTAGGAATGGCATTGTTGAGTTATATGTTAACTCTATGCTCAATATTTTGTCTTTATTTATTTATTTATTTATTTATTTATTTATTTATTTATTTTTAAGTTGTTTTCTCCAATTCATTTATGGCATTTCCCCATGAGGTAACTTCAATTTGCTAAGGACAAATCTTCACAAGTAATATATTTATAAAGATGGTTTGGGTGGTAAGTACCATAAATTCAACATAAAATGGCTTTATTAATAAATGATGTGGTATCTCTAGGGTTGCTTAATAGAGCAACTCAAAGGCATGATCAATAACCAAAGTTATCTCTACATTCTACTCTGTCATTACTTCTCAATATTGCAAAATAAGCAATAGCTCATGTGTCTCCCCATATCAATATAAAGTCAGAAAAATGAATTATGTTGCTTGTGTCTCCCCTTTTTTAAATTGTAGTAAAACCACATAACATGAGATTCCATAAGTTCCTTCACTCTTTTTTATTCTTTGTTGTTGTTATTGTTCTGATTGGATAATTTCAAATGATCTGTATTTGAGTTCACTGATTCTTCTGCTTGATCAACTCTCTATTAGAACCTCTCTTTTGAAATTTTCATTTTAGTTATGGTATTCTTCCACTCCAAAATTTCTGTGCGGCCCTTCTTTATATTTTCTCTTTGTTGAAATTCTTGTTTTGTTGCTTGTACTCCTGAGTTCATTGAACATCTTTATGATGGTTATTTTGATTTCTTTGTCAGGTAATTTGCATACCTCTATTTCTTTAGGATCAGTTTCTGGAGATTTACTCTGTTCGTTTGTTTGGCCCATTTTTCCTGCTTCTCATGTTTCTTATAACTTTGTGTTTGTATCCCCATATTTGAAAAAACAAACACCTCTCCCATTCCTTATGAACTGGCTTCATACAGAGCGAGACCTTCACCAATTGTCCTGGCTACAGGTTCTGGGGACCTTACAAACCTTTTCTGTGGGTGTGCCTTCTCTGGATTAGAAATCATTCCCATTTAGAAAGATTTGGTGCTCTCTTTTTTCTGGAGCTCAGAGTCTCTTGCTCCCTCTGGTGTCTGCCTGCTGTATCACGAAGCAGTAGCACACCACCCAACTCCTTTTTGTTCTCAATAGACCCCAGCTTTAGACTATGCCAGTTCCCATCCATATTCCCAGACAGATGAGAGAGAAACCAGTCCTTTGAGCAGCCACCCAAAAGTCAGAATGTCAGATATAAGGTCCAGTCTTCTCTTCTCCTCTCCTGGTAGAAGCCAGGAGCTGTATCCTTCAAAGTGTGTGGCACTATGCCAGGGGGAGGGACTATGTTAGAAGGTGCCAGTTTTGATGAACATGGTTTCATGCTCATCTGGGGTGCAATAGCCTCCTACCTTGCTCCTAGATTTCCCACAAAGGGAATTGGCCCAGGTACTGTTGTTGAATTGAATCTCTATGAGAGAGAGAGGGAATCAGGCTTCTTATTCCACAATCTTGCAGACTTCAATCTCCTATTGTGTCTTTTTAAGAGCTAAGAAATCTTTACTAGGAGACCCCAAGTGGATATCTCTTAAATCTCACTAACCAGAATTAGGTCCATGTCCCTTCTTAAGCTATGAGTGACAGTGGGTTTCAATAGCACTAGGAATAAGGACAAGTTTTAATTCTGGAAGCAAAATATTAAAAGGAGCATATTTCTTTTCTGCAGTTAAAAAGTAGGGGTTTTTATAAACTGGTAAAAAGGAAAGATGCAGTAGAACACAAATCATGTTAAATTGGGTTTTAGACTTCCCTGTTCTTAAAAGGGAATGAAGAATTTATGCTAAATTGGTATCTTTAGTTTCTTCCTAGAAGCTTTCTACCTTCTTCCATCTTCTGTCTCCCTAGCTCCATTCCACACGTAGATTCCTTCTTAAATTTTATGCAAGTATTTTAATATCTCTTTCTCAGATCTTCTCTTTACCCAGCCAAGTGGCTTATTGATTTTCCTAAATAAAAATAGTTTTTTACTCAGAGTCCTTCCTAAGAGGTAAAATAATACTGTTTAGCCATAAACCTACAGAAAGTAGTCTCTAAAAATTTTAGCTAAATATCTACCACAGCTTTTTCCCCTTCTTTATTCCTTTACAGAAAGTGAAAATACCACAAAACTTAAGTAACTTGGAATCATCACAGTAAAATAAATAACCCAAACTATTGTGTTTGTCTACTTTGGAGTTGTTTGTTCAGGCATCCTCTGCCCTACGCAGCAGTAAGTAGATGCAGAGTTTCTCTGACAAGCTTTTTCAGCCCCTTTTACCAACTCAAAACTTCCACCTTCTCAGCTCCTCTTGGTCACTGATATATTCAGCCCCTCTCTCATTGCTAGGTCCCCTTCAATTTTTCAACTTGAGTTTGAACCAAATCTTGGGTTCTGATCTGACACTTCCCTGAGATGCTGATCCCTTAACTGTCTGGACCTATATTCTAGACAATTTGCTATATTCAAGTTTCTGGTGCAGCTGTGGAGACACAGACCCCAGGGCCAACCTATTCAGGAAAGGGGTGGGGGTCCACTAAACTAGAACCATTTGGGAGTCTCCATTGGTAGTTATATATTGAATAATAAGCTATGGTTAAGGTGGCCTATGCTTTCCACTCTATCTTAGAAGTAGATGGAAATATTGGGATAAACAGTGAAAAGTGCTGTTGATTGAAAATACACTGGACTTTCTGGAAAAATACCCAGAAAACTTTTCAGTTTCCATTGACTGGTTACGTGAGAATGGTGCTTACTTTAGAGGATTTAAATGGAGTAGAATATATGAGGCTAAGGTTGCATATCAACTCTGAAACTGTTATTTTTGTTTCATAAAATGCCTTTTTTTGGTTATTAAAACTATTACATGTCAGACCATTTCCTTAGTAAGTACTTTATCTCTGCAATTAATAAAAATTATAAATGAAAACCTACAGTGGACTGAGTGGTCCTTTTATCTTGCATCCTACTTCTACTTATGCCTACAGCCAGAACTTTACTAAAAAAATACGTTGTGTACACTTGATAAGCTTCTGCTCTGCTAAACTGCCCTGGGGAATGCTTTTCAGATATTTCCTGCACAGAGAACTTCCCTTCTCAGTCATGGCCAGCCCACACACAATCTCAGTGGAGGTTTTCCTGAAAAATACTTCTCAATCAACTCTCGAAAGCTAACGAGGCAGTAATCTTAGGCCTTTGACTTGAGCAGTGTCACAGCCTGTTGGATCTTCACTAAATTCAGGGATGAGAATCAGGTGGGCAAGGGAACAAAAGCAGATGGGTTGTCAAATAAATCTTTCATTTTTAATCCAGCTGCATTCTCCCAATCTATAACTGCTTCCTAACTTTCTCTCTCTCTCTCTCTCTCTCTCTCTCTCTCTCTCTCTCTCTCTCTCTCTCTCTTGCTCTCTCTCTTGCTCTCTCTCTCTCTCTCTCCCCCACACACAAGTAGGCATAGCCCTGTACTTCATCACTATCAGCTTATGGCTCTAGAATAATCTAAACTTCCTTTTGAATATTTCAATACAGATCAATGAATACCAGTAAGGTTATATATGTAAGCCTTTATACTGATCCAAGGTGAAGGGGGTTGAGGCAACTCTTTCCAGTCAGAATGGCAAACATCTGACATCAGTCTTTCCAATCCCTCGTTCTGTTCTCATAGCATAATCATTTCCTGATCATGGCCTTGAGCTTTGGAGAATAGGTTTGGCTTCAGAATCCTCCACACAGAGTTCCAGGCAGCCATAATCAAATGATTATAGTTCATGTTCAAGATGAAACTTGTTATCACCCTTGCCCTGAAGAGTTGCAAGTTAGCTCTTTGACAACACTTTTCTCTGTGCTCATCTTTCTCCTTCTCAAGGACCATTCTCTTTGTTGTCTAAACCAATTCAGATCCCCAGCACTCCCCCTCATCCATGAGCAAGTGGGATCCATCCCCTGGGCTCTCTGTATTTAGAGTACCTTCCTCAAAAGAGTCCAAACCCATCTTTGGTTGCTGGAATGAGTCAGGGTCGACAATATTATCCAAATGGGGAATTCTGAGTTTGGACAAGGAAGTTCATGGGACTTAGCCTCTATTTATCCCATGTAGGGTATGTTGACCCTCTACCCCATGCTTGGGTAAAACAGGTACAGTAGGATGCTCAGAGAGTTGTGTGTAGGGGTCGTCTCATGGTGCTGCGGGTTGGCACCTGTTATAAGAGAATGGTCTAATGAAGCGATCACTCTGGATGACCTATGTGTTGTTGTTGTTGTTGTTGTTTCACAGAATCATGCAAGATTGGGCCTCTACATGGAGCTGCCATGCTGATTTTTGCTGATTGAAATTGCTTATATAGACAGAGACTTCACAAAACATAGTCTATCTGCAATACTAAATAGTCTGTGGTTTGATACCACACTATTAAGTCCTTGTCTCTCCCATCCCTCACCATTATCCACAAATCTCCAGTAAATGTCTATTCCACACCTTATTGGAAGGGATTTTTCAGTGGGGATTATCAAGTAAACAGGTTGTGACTCACACTGAGGATTCTGTAAGATTGTAGCAGCAAGATGAAAAATAGAGCATGAATATTCCACTGAAGATGGAAATTTGTTCTAGAGGAGGTTAGGAAAAATATAAGCTTTTGAGAATTCACAGAAATCTTGGAGAGGGCATGGAATTTCTTACAGCAAGAAATCAAGCCAGTCTTAACTAGAGGTAGCATTCTATACATATTACTGAGAATGGTTTAGCAAAATGTGTTCTGAGATGGTGGATAAATCACACTGGGCTTTCTCAACTTTTCAGGGAACAGCATAGTGTAACAGCAGTTTTCAACATTAGCGTGGTAAAGCACTCTGAGAAAAAGGGGTGAAGGACAGCTTGCATACCACTGAAATGCATTTTATCTCTAAATCCTCTTTTATTGTGATGAAGTGCTGAGTGAGGCAGAATTTTTTTAAAAAAGAAAAAAAAAATACTTTAGTCCTTCTTCGTAATTGAAGAAACAAGTCACCTTGAGGCAGATTTTGTTCAATTGGGAAGAATTGTTCGAACAGTATGAGGCCCATCAAGATTAGGTAAGAGAAGTGGAATCTATGGCCCGAAATGGTGTTTAGCTCGCATAAAGGAGTCTTTGGATGAGGGGAACCAGAGCACAATGTTGAAACATGGTCATTCAGATTTACTACTAATAGGAGAAGTGGAGACATGAGCTATTGATCTGAAAAATAACATAATTGAAGGAATTTGCAGGCCAAGCTGATGGAGAGGTTCTCACCTATTACGATCTCTATTCAGTGGTTCTCTGTATTACTGGGGCAGTAATGACCACCATGTATGATTTTGGGAAGGATTAAATTAAAATGAGGTAACATACATAGATGAGTCTACATGTTGCGCCTTTCAGGGACTCGTAATAGATGCTAGTTCTTTCTTTTCTTAGCCCCAGTTGGCATATGGAAGGAAAATAAAAGAAAAAATATAATCTGTTACTTTAATCATCTCTATTTTCTGCCCTGTATCTTTGACTTGAGATTCATTCTAAATTGTTAATATTTACAACCAAAACAATGGTAAATCATTTTCTTTTCTGCAAAATTCAGCAGTAGATTGCCAATTCTAGATAATTTATTAGTTCTATTATGTACTTAGCCTAACTTTATTCAGTGTAATTACATTATCCACCCTTATCTGATTGATGCAAAAACATTTAATATAGCTTCTCTCTTACTTCCTCCCACCAACAGTAAAATAAACAATGTCATAACATCCTTATCTTAAGCACATAGAACATCTCTGTTCTTCCCGCTTATCTACCATACTGATCTAAGGATCTGTGGTTATCAAAAGTTTGTTGGCATAATGATCACCCAGACATTTAATATTTAAAAAGCAGATTTCTGGGCCCACTTCATATACCCTGATTCAATAAGCATGGCAAAGGACCAGAAAAAGACTTTTTTAAAAAGCATTTTCACTCATTCTGGTACAAGTGGTCCTGGTCATTCTAAAAGGTATAGCTAGGACTGTTAAGAGGCCCATGGTGCTGAAACATAACCCCACTTTCCTAAAATTATTCGGTTCCTCAATTTCAAACTGTAGAGTCAAATTTCCTACAACCAAGCAACAAATTTACATAATTATTTTAATTGGGAGGAAAACGAGAGAAGAAAAATTTAGCCTGACATATATTTTGCAAATGAAAACACTGAGCCTCATCAAGGCAGACTGATAAGTACCTAAGAAGTCACAACCCATTTATCTTGAAAGATTCTACTAAAGACTACTCCATTTTCTTTCCTACGTGAGCACGGCATCTCAACTTTCAGTTCTGCAATAAATACAACCTTAGGAGTAACTATGTGCATGTGTATTGCATGCGTACGCTTGTTCAAGATGAAATCATTATCTAGACAAGTTTAAAACATTAAAAATAATTAAAGATAAATAATTTAAAATGCACTGTAATAATATAAAAATTTCCTGCTCTGAGCTAAATGTAACTTCAAAATGATTGATTTCACATACATTTTCATTGTTTTATCAACATGATAAAGTTAAATTTGGGGGAGATTTTATTGGAGAAAAGATAAATGGAATTGTGATTTTCAACTTTTATTTTTAGAAACACTGAAAATGTGACACTCTAAAAATTCAGATCATTCTAGTTCAGGGTAGGCCCTTAAACAAAAATCACTGTGGCAGTTCAATACATTTCTGTTTAGAGATTCAATTCTTTGCTGCAAGTAAAATCTATGATTAGTGGTAGGATAGAAAACTCAGAGGAAAACATACATATTTTAATTTTCTTCCTCTTAGGAAAATGTCATTAGTTTTGTGCAAAAAGAAATGCTGGGAAAAAACTTTCTTCCTAACTAACCTAGAATATAATCATTAACAAAAGCTTGAGTTCTTGGTGGTATACTTTTCCAAATTCTGGTGAACCTATCTAATATTTTTATAACTGTAAAACAATTTTTAAAAAGTCAGAGGATGGCCTACCACATATTGTTCAAAATCTACTTCCTTTTCTAATCCTAAATACTTAAGTAAAAAATTTCATGTGTACTATATCTGTTTGTCAGGGAAAAAAAAATGCTGCTATTTTTAATTTCTCCACAATTTTTACGTAAACTAGTGTTGGGAAAAAAAAAACAAAAAGGACTGAACTGTGACCCAATATACAGTTGACAAAATTGCTGGAACCCCTACTCCCTTAAGTGATTTAATTCAGTTTAAATTTATTTGAGAATGCCTCCTCAGCCTTGTGAGAAATATTTTGCAGTCCCATTCCCATTATATCCCAATTTTTGCCTGTCTATTAGTACTTTTACAAAGCACGCTCTTAGCTAAATATTGCACAGGGGTTTCTTTTTTTCTTTGTACTTGAATCTTCTGTTTTTACTTTGAGATTCTGTTCAGTACTTCTGAGTCACCATCTGTAGACACCTGGAAAATTTAGTCTTTTTTTTGTTCTGTTTTATTTTTACATTATTTAGTACTCTGTCTATTGCGTAGTTTCAATTTTTGAATTTATTCCCAGATTTTCTAGTTAAGGAAAATCTGGACTCAGGTGCTTAAGTGATGGTAAAAAATTACAAATAAATTCATTAGAATTAAAATTTATAAGAAGAAATTAAATATATCCATTAAAGTATAAATAAAGAAAAAATTGATTTCTAGTCAAATAGAGAATATTCTAAAACATGACAGGAACATGATGTTTAATTTTACAACATGCCACAGAAATATGTGGAAAGTCCTAAAAATGTAAAATATATTTTAAAATATATTCAGTAGTATTTCCTAATTACTATTTGATTATTCCAAGGCCTCCAGACTTGGTCTAAGCAAAATAATCTTTACTTCTTACAAACCAAGTTATCCTCTCACATAGTTGATTTAATTTCTAATAGATAAAGGTTGTTTCAAACATGAAAATCCATGGCAGCCTAGTTAAAGAAGCATTTTTGTTCCCATTACTAACTGCAGAAACTTCTGTTCATCCAATAAATAAAATTCTGAAAATATTGCCTTATTACTTAAGCTTTCAATTAACTCTGGCTTCCTGAACTTTATTTCAGAGACAATAAAGAACAATATTTAATAAACATACCAGTTTTCTCCAGTGAAAATAATGAGTCCTGTGTGGGTATTCATAATGAAAAAAAAAATGCTTTACAAAAAGAAAAGTCACTACCATGTAAAGAATAGAATAACTACCCTAGTTTCCTTTCCTCTAAGTGGAATTAACTCTGAGACATGTTCAATGTTGCGTCCTAGAACTCCCCAGTGGGATGAGATCCAGTTGCTCGTTGCTGTAACTGGCTTTCTAATGGATTGTTTATTGGTGCCTTCTCTTCCCTAGCTCACTCCTTCACTTCCTCACCAGTGTTCTTTGTAATCACCTCCCAAATAAACTGTTAATCCTTGTCTTAGAATCTTCTTCCCAGGGAATGCAAAAAAAGACACAACCCCAATGTCTGTCTAATCCATACGACCTGTTCCTACCCGCTTCCTCCTCACCTGCCTGGTGCTGCTGAGCTCCTCAGGGCCCTGAATGCTAGTACCACCAACCCGAAAAGCTGCCAGTTCTCCATGTTCTCCCCACAAGCAACACTTGCCCCTCTTGAACTCATGCTTTTAAGACTCTGATCTTTGCTGAGAAACTGAACAAATAGTTTAGACCATGACATTCAGATGCAGCTTGTTTTAGTAGAAATAACAGTAGGAAAATCAAAAGATTTAGGTTTATCAATAACAATGTGGTGCCCTCAGTCAAATTACCCTTCAGGTTCAAGTTTTCATCAATAAAATGAAGACAATGATACCTGACTAACAACTGCAATTAGTTAAAGGATATAAAAGTCTCTGAGAATTGGAAAACTTAGCAGGAATAGGACCCCATGTTTAAACAAACTTCCCGTCCTGAAAGTTGTCTTTAATGACAGTATAACTTAGTGTTTCAAAGCTCAGACCTACAAATGTAGAGAGGAATGTAAAGATATAAGAGTCTAATGCATTGCTGATGGAAATGAAAATGGATACCTACATTCTAGAGACAAGCAATTTGGGAGGATTTAGATTAAGTACATGCATATTTGTGATTAAACAATTCTAATCCTGAGTATATATTCCAGAGAAATTCTCACCAAGGTTCACATGGGGGCACATGCAAGGACGTACATCACAACCATTCCTGGTAAAGGGAAGCAGCCTGAGAGATCACCACTGGGGAGGGTGGGTTGGTAAAATGTGATGGAGGTACACCATGTGGAGGTGAGGAAACAATCCACTAGTCATTTGCAGAGCAATGTGATAGAGCTTAAAAGTCATAGTGCTGAGTGGAAAAAAAAAAAAGAAAGAAAAGACCTGGAATATAAACAATAACGTTACTTACATTTAAATATATATGAGTAAAGAATATACATTAAAATCACAAAAATGTGTGCCTACAGAAGGAGAAGGCAAGATAGAAATTATTATAAAAATCATCCAATCAATCATCTAGTCAACAAGTACACGGTAGAGGGGTTTTGCCCAAACTTATAATAGCAAGCTTCACTGGGGAGTGTGATCAACTCAAACTTTTATACTCAAAGTCAAAAAATGAATGAATGAATGAATGAATGATTGAATAAAAGGCTTGGTCTTAGAATCTGATTGTCTGGATTTGAATTCTGCCTGTATCACTTACTAGCTTGATTTAACCTTTGGAGCCTATACTTATAAACATAAAATATGAATAATAATATTATCTACATCACAGACTCATTGTGAAGGTTAAATTAAATTCACATGAAGCACTGGTGTGATGTCTGGCCTGTGATAAGAGCACAGGGAACACTAGAGATTATTACCAATAATCTAAAGTGATGCCTCACACAATTTAGCAGGTTGATGGAGCAGTTTTTATTTGGAGGAGGAGAGATGAGCAGAGAACTCTGCTAAGGCTTCATTATTCCTCACCCACTAATTGAGATAACAATTTTATATTTCTAGGAGCCAACTGATGACTGACCATGAAGCAATCCAAAATGGTGGGCGAAGAATAAAGAAGGCCAGTTACTCTTCTGTAGGCAACTCTCTCGGCTTTGCTCTAGGTGGGATGATGGGGAGGAGAAGCAGTTGTCTGGGGGAGCTATGGCTCAGACACAGCTGACTTCAAGAGGAACATGGGTTATGTGCAAGGGGTGAGGAAATCAGCCTTCACTAAGGTTCCTCTACTACCAGGAGCTCACTGTGCAAATTGCCATGGGTTCTTCCTTAGTGTGTCTTGTCCTAAGCTTCCCAGTTGGGCAGAAGGCTGCAGAAGAAAACCATTTATAGAAGACTAGGACAGACTACTGGGATATGGCCAATATGTGGGAACTGGGTGTGCTGGAAAGTGGGCTCCCCGAATTGTTACCACAGTGAGGCTTTGCTCTATGTCTTTGCTGCTCCCAAGATTATGAGGACAAACTGACTCTGAAGTAGTCCCCACAAGAATCATGTGGCAACAGAGAGAGGAGAAGAGAGAGTCATGTTAGAGACATTCCAATGACACGACACTCAACATCGCTGGCCTGACCCCGATACATAGTCTATAGGGCAGCACAGAACCCCAACAGTACAGGAAAACAGGGTGTGTCATGTGAAATTCTAACGTTCTCGTGTCTAGGACCTCCCAAATGAACCCCTCGATATTAGCATCTCCTGAAAGCAGGCAAAGACTCATTTTTGTAAAACTTGTTCCTTGTCTTCACATGTGGAAAAAAAAAAAGCCAAAAGGGAATAAAACCTGATTCAGTAAGTCATGTATGCATTAAATAAAACTGGTGTTGAAAAATGGTCACAGCCATTTTCTATTTACCTATGATTCTTCTTTATTTGGCTGCTAAGTATAGGGGCATGTTAGAACTGCTGTCAGCTTAACAGAAGGTATTAAAGGCGCTAACAGTGGTGCAAGAAGCTGGAGGTAAATTTCTCCTATGCTGGGTGTTATGAGAGTATTGAGATGTTATATGCTTGCAAGAAAGTTTTTTTTTTTAGTTCCACTGCTGCACTGCTAAAGGGAACCCTCAGACTCTGGGGGCGGGGCGGGGGGGGGATGAAATCTAGCAAATTAGCACCCGCATTCCAAAAACTTTAGCGCAGCCTGGGGTTTTGGCTTCTGCTCCAACTTCATTGCTGCAAAATAAGAGAAAGTAGTAGTCAGGTGATGGAAATAAGTAAATTAAAAAAACAAATACACCCAAAAATTTATACATTTACCTTTGGGCATAGCACCTCGTATTTTAAAAAAGGATCATAAGTAGGAAAATTTTGTTTACTTTTTTCCCCCTTAGTAGCTATTTTCTTGTTACACAATTAATGGTATAATAAAGACACCAGCTTTGCTTCAAATCAGACTCTAACCTCTTAAGAGCTCAGCAGAGCTCTGGCCTCCTGCAAAGTGTTACCACAGCGTTGAAGGGTGGTGCAGCCTTAGGAAACAGCACGGCACGTCCCAGCCACATCCCCTCACCTTTCATCCCTTGGCTTCTGCCTTCCCTGTCTTTTAGCATTGACTGCATCATTCCCTGAAATGTAAACGCTAAAACAAGGAGATAAAGTGAACTGGGATTGAATTAAGTTCCAGTTTTTGCAAAATGGAACATTACAAAAGACAGGCAGGAAATTTTTTTTTCATATATTGATTTCATTGGCTTTATAATGTAGTTATGTAGTAAGGGAGTGATTCTAATAATTTATTTATCCATCCAATCTCTATGTGTTTCTATGTGATAGGGTTTGACTGTCTGGAACAGATAAGATAAATGTAGCTGAATGGAGATGCGTATTAGTAGAGCATAGATTTCAAGACAAAAATTATAGGAGAAAGCATCAAAGATGAGGTCAAAAGAGAAATTTAGTTCTAAAACATTACTCTGATAAAACATGACAGAGTGACGCCAATGGAATGAAAGGACCTTAACTTTATATTTCCAGGTGCCAAGTCATGGCTGACAATGGAACAATCCGAAACGGACTGTGGAAAATACAAGAGATCAGTTTCTCTTCTGTAGGCAACTCTCCCTGTTATGCCTTCGCCTAGATCGTAGTGTCAAGAAGTAGTGTTCTAAGACAGCCGGGGCTGAGAGCTGGCCTCAAGAGGAACACAGGCCATATGCAAGGAGTAAGGAAAGCAGATAGGAAACCCAAGTCTGGCATGGCCAAGTGACTAAGCAGGATGGTGAAACATGGATATATCCTGCATCATTTAGGAAAAACTGCATTTGTTAGACTAGAAGGAGGAGTTAGGGGAAGAGTTGCTAATACTCGGAGGTAGCTCCATTACTGCACTGATTTGTCCTGGCCGTAGAAAATAAACAGGCATGATATAAGTGAGTTGTACCTTTCATCATCTGGGATTCTCTGAAGCTTTAGAATGAATGGAAGAAATGACTAAATTACATCTCCTCTTTTTCTTTCTAACAAATAAAAACTATGATTTATTTGGATTTTCCTGAAAGTCCCAAAGTTCCTTGGTAGCTAGTAGTAGAAGAGATTTAAAGAAATCATCATGGTGTAGCTAACACTTATTAAGTGCTATGCATTTCATATGCTAAACACATTACATGCATTAACGCAGATCTTCACCATAATCCTTTAATCTCACGTTATTGATATTGAGGCTCAAAAAGATTAAATGTCATGCTCAAAACCACCATATTGGAAATTAAACCCTATGCTTTCATTTCTTTTTGTTGTTCTTGTAGTCCTTAGTTTATCCTAGCCATACTGAACCATATATCTTCTGGCTTGTCACCAGAAGACTTTAAACAGAAGTTAAATAAGGAAATACTTATAGACAGGATTATAATATTAAACAAAATATTGAACCCTCTAGGTTCTCTTTCAAATATAAGATTTTATAATTATATGAATAGTTAAATCAGATGGAAGAGGAGTCAGTAGTTGGTCCTCTGACACCATGCTGGCAAACTCAGCACTATTTCTCAGCCTTCCTGAACACACTGGCAGATCAAAGGAATATTTGGCACCACAGCTCAGCAGCTGGTTTGAAATGATGCATTATGCTATGACAGACAGAGTCGTGATCATAGACATTTTGTGAAGTTTTTAATGTCCCTTTGCCAATCTCAATCTCAATAAAGAGCTAAACAACTTGAGAAAAACAAAGGTTGACATTTAAGGAAGATGAAAATCATTAATAAAATACTTTTTGTTAGACTAGCACCAGTGGTAGTCAAGGCTCAGTATTGTATTATATTATCAGCTGAACAACTTACTTATTTTGGATACAAGAAAACATTAAAAAAAGAAAAAACTTGTGACATGTAGAAAATCATAATTTTGAAGGGAGTCAAATTCCAAAACTATTTTTATTTAGCATTTTCTTTGGGTAATAAGTGATATAGTACTGTGAAACTTGAAGCCAATGTCACAGAAAGAATTTTTATTAAAGAATGTGCTGTGTACACTGATTTTTCATTCCCTTTCAAAACAAAACCATCCATCCATACTCTTCTCTGCCAAATGAAAGCAAAATGACCTACATATGTGTTCTTGTAAATATGAAAACAGATTTCAAGTATGCAGAACTAACAGTAATTTCCAGAAAAGCTGTATCATAATATTATAAATTGTTGCATATTCATTTTATTTCTGAAAGATTTTAAATGTATTTTGGACATTTGCACAGCCACTAACTTTGGTGTAAAAACCCAAGATGTAGTATCAGAATATATTATCCATAAGCTAGAAACTATAAATATAAAGTTCAGTTATTAAGGCTCTGCAAAGGTAGCCCGATAGATAGAGAATGCAAGTGTCATGGACTCTAGAGAGCACAACATTGAATCTGGGGTCAAAAACATTAAAAACTGGATGACCTGAGCTCCAAATAGTTATTAACCTGGATTTTATTCTGTTTGTTTATCTTGAAAAACCAACACACAGAAGAATATAAGTCCTTCTAGTTCCTGACTTCTGCTCAGCTTGAACATGCCTGACTTTCTATAGTACAAAAGCCAACATTAATCTACCAAGATGGCTGAGAAGGAGAGACCCCAAAATTGTCAAACCCTCACCTCTCCTATATTAGATCCAACTGAGTCCCTAGAAAAGAAGAATAAGTGAGAC
Organism: Rhinolophus ferrumequinum; assembly: GCF_004115265.2. Classification (NCBI taxonomy): domain Eukaryota; kingdom Metazoa; phylum Chordata; class Mammalia; order Chiroptera; family Rhinolophidae; genus Rhinolophus; species Rhinolophus ferrumequinum. The sequence continues at coordinate 21,734,413 of NC_046286.1, read as the reverse complement.
ATCTTTCTTTTCATTGACTACTTCAGAATAAGACTCAGATTTCAGTTGTGCCCTTGTCAACATAGGATAGGGCCAAATGGAAATTAAAAACAAGAGGCTTAATTCTCCTGGTAAAAATAAGAGATTTTCAACCCTCATTTCTTAGAACATTTACTTTAGAAAACTTGTCACTGTAAGGACATTCTCTGTTCTTTGAAATGTATATAAAGTCCTTTTGAAAACTTGATGGATATTTTGTCAGCTTTAAGACCCAGGAAAGTCTTTCTCAAGGACTTGAGAATTAAGTAAACATCCAAGTGAGATAACACCTCTATCTCCTGGTTTCTGAGGGAGGGTAAGAAGCCTAAGTTTAGCTGATACCTGACTCCAAGTTGTAAAACTACCTCCTGTCATAAAGATATGAGAAGTTTATTTTTCCTTTGTATAAAGGCAGTTAACTGACACAGGTGGTCACCTCCATTACCAGGTGATTTAGGATAAACTACGTGTAAAAAATGGGATTGTGGAGTCCTCTTACTTGAGGATGAATTGAATTATTGTTTATCTTGAGAACATGTGTATATGAGTTGTACTATATGCTTGGCTATATGAAGGGTAAGATTTATTCCTGACTTTGCAATCTCTTAGCGATTGTCTGTGATGCATATCACATTCTGGTTCAATGCTTATTCAATAACAAAATTATTTTCTTTCTCTATTGCATTTGTGAAGAGGACTTCTCGGTTAACAGAATGACTTTTTTTTTTAAATTACATTCCCCCAACATAGGCTGGGACTTACAATAGTAAAGTCATTTTGATGGGATCCACTGCTGCCAAATCTGTCAGCAGGATGTCCTTTCTTTTGTTATTTTTTTGCCTCCCTGCATGCCTAGGCAAGGTGGCTATCCATTCAGGTGCTCATATAAGGTGTCTTTAGAAGACAAATTTACCCTGGCTTTCTGGCCAGTTGTCTGTCAAAGCATATGAATCTTCTTTTAATTAGCAGTTAGCAATATCCAGATTCCAAGTTCTAGCCTAAAAGTCCAACCTTGAAGTCTCAAGGTTGTTAAAACCCAATCTGAGATTTATCAAAGCTTGATTTAGAGAAATAATATTTATGGGAAACTGCCTGAAGGGAATAGAGTGAGCCTATTGTTCTCAATAATTTCATTTCTACCCTGGAATCAAACCAGAAAATAAGAGTGCCTTCCAAGAACAAGTCACTTATTTTCTCTTGTCTACGTCCTCATCTGCAGAATGAAGATAGAGGAATGAGATGCTTGTCCCATAAAATTAGAACTTTAGACATCAATGGAGGTTCTGGAATTCAAAATAAAATAAACACAAAAAGCTTATATACACCAAGCAGTAAATCAGTTTTAGTCACCTTGCTACCGTATTTCTCCGAAAATAAGACCTAGCCAGACAAATAACTCTACTGCGTTTTTTGGAGCAAAAATTAATATAAGACCCAGTCTTATTTTACTATAATGTAAGACCAGGTCTATATAATATAATATGATGTAATATAATATAATATAGCATAACATAACATAATACCAGGTATAATACCAGGTATAATATAATATAATATAATATAATATAATACCAGGTCTTATGTAAATTTTTGCTCCAAAAGACACATTAGAGCTGATTTGTCTGGCTAGGTCTTATTTTCAGGGAAACACGGTAGCAGAATTGTTATCTTGCCAATGCTTAAATGTTCATCAAAAATCTGCAAAGAGAAGGAGTAAGAAAACAGGAGAAGAATTTGCCAAGTATGTGTTTTATGGGCAGCTAGTGAATGATTAGCTCTCAAGTTGTGTTAATAAAAAATAGATCTGAAAGGTCAGAATCAAATACATCTAATCATGTTTTTGGAAATCAATCAAGTTAAAAATAAAATAGGCCTAGGTCTGCATGTAATAGGTGATGTGAAGAGAGGCGGGTCTGTTTGTATCTCATTCCCCAGTATAACTTTCATAATAAACCTGTAGAAAGAGGAATGGGGTATAGAGCGGTTGTGGATCAAAGAGTTGCTGAATTCACAAGACATGATGAATACAATCAGAAATAATTATTGCTACTTGAATTTAATTTCTTCTAAGTAACTCTACTCAGAAATCATTTATCTCAGGCAGGGAGTTTGCTCAAAATTAGATAGTGTTACATATACACCTTCTTGGAGATTACTACACTGGTGTGAATAATTGAAATTCATGAAAGCGAACTTCTTTGAAAATTGACCACAATAGTCAAATCAATTATTTAGGGATCTGATCTGCTCGTATGGGGGTCCATCAATGGCCAAGTATTTTTTTTAAATGCTATATAAAATGCTAAATAAAACATCCTTTGGAATTTACTAGCCCCAGAACAAATAACATCAAATGCTATGCCCCACCCTAGCCAATTTTCCAAACCTGGTGTGAAAGAAAAAGAAAAAAAAAAAAAAAAAGACACAGGCAAATTAAGTTTTACCAAAAAAATTACAGTGAACTTAAACATAGAATAGATTTCTCAAAATTAATCTACCAAAGGTTAAAGCCATGTCAAACTTTTATGACATTAGACAGGAATATGTGACCCAAAGTTTTATTAATTCAAAGCATTCCCTGATAAGAAATTTATTATAATTCTCCTGCTTTTACTTTCAAATTTTTGTTTCCAAAATTAAAAAACATGTGACTGGCTTTCTTAGACTGCCAATGAAGAAGCTAGAATTTGAGGGTCTCAACTCTTGTTGTACATTTGAATCACTCAGGGAGGTTTTAAAACAGCAATGTCTTTGCCCGTGTCCAGAGATTCTTGATTTAACCCGCCTGGAGTGGAACCCTGCTCTTGGAGCTCTTAAAAAATCCCAGGAGACTCTAATGGTCAGCCAGATTTGAGAACCACTGAACTAACTGATAAGTAGAACTGTTGTTCTGAGTTACTTCTTTTAAATGTACTGTATAAAATATGTGACTTATGAAAAAAATGAACAAATCAAATAAGTCTGGTTTTAAATAAATTACCAAGTTAATTTAAAAAACTAGTATCTACAAATAGCATAATCAAATACAAGAAATGGGAGTCTGATAGTAAGAAAGACAGATTGCTATCTTTAGGAAATGACAGAATAACTACGTAAGAGGCAAATTCTGAGATCCGATCAAGGGCCCTTTCATAATCGTTTATTTGCACTGGATTGGTAACCGCAATGTTTTACCCCTTAGGACATATAGTTATAAGACCAGAATTGCTGTATAAAAACAGATAGTTTTCATAGTTGGTGCTTTGCAGATAAATAAATAACAAAGAGAGGGAAAATATATGGGTCACTATTACAGTGTGACCACATATCATAAGGAATTGTAAAATTTGCTGAATTGCTCCAAAACATGCCAATGTTGTAAGAAGTAAAACACAGCACAGCAGAAGCAGAAAATGTCCTTTTGCTTAATTATTTACAAGTTTTTTAATAATAACAGTAACTCACTGTCTCTCACAATGGCTAAACTTCAAACTTAAGTTTCTTTTATGGTATTTTTCATATATTCCAAACATGAGGTTGAAACCTTTTTTTTTGACAATCTTATTCACTCGCTTAATTTTGTTTTGTCTTTAAGGTTGTGATAATTGGTGCAAAAAAGTTTGCAAATATTACAATACTACATCTACGCTGCTCTTTTTGCAACATAGTCTTTCAGCATAACCCAACATTCAGAAGTTCCTAATTCAGCATTTATTATCTGAACTGGATGCTTTTGTTATTTAAATAATCGACTGATATTCAATTATTGTGTAGAAACATTCTTAATGTGTAAAGATAGCCTATGTGAACTTGAGCCAAAATTACATTTGAAAGAAACAGAACATTTGATTATTATATATTCACCCGAAAATCGCAAAATTTATTTAACCATTCTCCTATTTCTGGACATACATATTTGTCAAATTTTTCACTATTACATAATTTGCCACCATCACACTGAAAGGGCTACTACATTTGACAAAGAGTTAATATCCTAATATATAAAGGGAGTTTACAACTCAGTAAGAAAAATATTACCATATACCAGTAGATAAATGCATAACTTAATGCAAAAGCAAAATAGACAAAAATAACAGAAAATACAGAATCTTTAAAATGCAAATAAAATGAAAGATAATTTCCCCCTTTAAATTACAAATATTTTAAAATATGATTTTAAAGGAGAAATAGATTTAGATAATATAGACAGAGATTTAGATGAAGACAGAGAGTTAGACAGGGTACAGCAGAATGCTTAAGAGCCCAGGATTCAGGCAGTCACATCTGGATTCCTGATTGTGCAGACACTTTCCAGCTATTTGGCTTTAGGCAATATACTGATGTCCCTCAGCCTCAGTTTCCTCATCTGTGAGATGGAAATAATAATAGGACTTAACTTACAATGTTTTGTGAAGATTAAGTAAAATAACGCATATAAAGTACATAACACTTTTTAACATACACTAAGCTCTCAATAAATTGGTAATTATAATACATCTCAATATGGCAACTGTACATGGAAACAGGTATTCCAACAGGCTCCTGGTAGGATGAAATGCTACAATTTTTCAGGAATGCAATTTAGCTACATGTATCAAAAGTCTTCCATATGTTTATACTCATGGAAGGAATAATCCTATCTTTAAAAAATCAGAGCGGTGGTCAAGGACATAAATCCACACCTATTCTTAACATGGCTTTTATATTTTAATAACTAATGTTATAGCACAGAGGCACATTGGTCTTATATGATAAAAGATTTTAAAATTTGCAAATAGGGATGTCAGTTTATGAAAAGTGGAGGAAAATATTCAGATTTTATTTGGAATTTTCTTTTTCTTTCTTCTTTTGTACGGTTTTTTGTTTTTGTTTTTGTTTTCCCTAAACTTGGAGGCTGCAAAATTGAGCATGCCTCACTTATGATAGTATCTGAAATGAATGAGTGAGCATACTTATTCCTTTCTTAAAGGTAAGCCCTTTAAAAGAAATCACTTTTTTTATACTTGCCACTTTGCCTGAGAGGATGTGGAAGAAAAAAACATTGCTCAATTATTCTAGCTCTTGATTAACAAAATTAAAACTTTCTTTACACATTTTTTTCTGTCTCTCTGGTATAGTATTTATAATTTTTTTTAAAAAATTAATTATATGTATTATATAATTATACATAAATATATAATTATACATAAATATATAATTATAATTATACATAATTATATATAATTACATATAAACGTATATAAATTATATATATAATTTTTAAAATTATAAAGACTACATAGATAGATGGATAGATAGATAGATAGTCTATCACTTCAAAAATGTGAAAGTGGCTAACCATTTGCAGGAAATTTAGAGGCTATGTTTGAGCTGGCATGTTTTTGCCTGTATGCTACCTGCCATATGCAAAACTCACTTGGGGGTCAAGAAACTGAGATACTGTGAGATACTGAGACCTCTGACTCAGAAGAGACACCATAAGTATTATGGGACATCCACTGACCCTCTAGATAAAGAAAACAACAGTGGTTTCACAGTGAATCCAAAGAGGAAATCACAAAGACAAAACAGAACGGAAGGAATTAGTTTGTGATCAAGGGGCTACACACCTGGGAACCTCTGGTATCACCTTCCACATTAAGAAGCAGCAAAAGTTTACTTATTTAACTATCAGAGGTTTCTGAACAACACAGAGTGGGCCATTTAATTATTTCTTTAAAAAAACAAAACACAATCTCATATATATATATATATATATATATATATATATGAATAATATTGTGTTTTGTTTATATATATGTGTGTGTATATATATATATTTATATATATAAATATATATATATATATTTATATATATATATATATATATATATAGAGAGAGAGAGAGAGAGAGAGAGAGAGAGAGAGAGAGAGAGAGAGAGAGAGAGGGAGAGGAGAGAGAGAGAGACAGGCTTATTTCTACGACTTAATATCTCATGGAAATGGATAATTAGATCTCCAGCTGTATCTTACATTTACCTCTTTGGAATCAAGAGTTTCATGTTCAGGAATAGCCACCATTGGATGACTCAGCTTCATAGAAAAGATGCCCAGGATGTGATGAGGGGTAGAAGTGAGGAGAAATAAATATTTAAATTTCATTTGAATAGATAGTTAAACAATGACATAAGTATACTATTACTGTTCGTAGTAGATTCTACCAAGTGTAAACATTAAAATTTGATTGTTATTCAAAACAAAGGAAGATATTCTTAACATAGAAAAAAATTTGGCAGATGGTGAATACTTTGAGCATAGGACCACACCTTATTTATTTTTCTGTCCCACATAAACTCTAACAGTGCTTAGCATATAGCCAAGACAACAGTGCTTAGCATATAGCCAAGATAGTTATTAAATGTTTATTGAATGAATGAATTATTAAACCACATGGACAGATATCATAAAGGAGAAACAAAGTTATATTTCTTTCAACTCCCACAATAGGCCTAAAATTGAAAAGTTCCAAAGCAAAAGAGATAAATCATGTTCAGACCCACAGTTAATGCAGCTTTATCTATAGATAGTAAATGCTTACTTGGAATGTAAAGCATTGTGCATTACTGCAAACAGTAATAATCTCAATATGCAGGGACTTCATAAACATTGCGATCTTACCAGATGATGTTATTATAATGTAGTATACAACACAGTGACTCTTTAATAAAAGGGAGTTTCTTTTGTTTATATAAGAATTTTAATTATTGCATGGGTCTTCTGAGCACTACACATACGCTTCAACTTGTTAAGATGGAAGAAAGTCATAGATATGCAAGAAAAAGAGATAGAATGAGTGACACACACACACACACACACACAAATAAAGAGAAGGGAGAACAATCATTTGTGATAAATCTCTATATCCCCTTTTTTCACTGTCTCTCCTTACTCCAACTTTAGGGTAACCAAAATACCTGATTTGATATGAACAGTCGCTGTTTATGCTATTGTCCTGAACAAATCAGGGCTATGGAAATGACTGGCTCCCTTTTACTCTTAATAATGTCCTGAACTGATAAATAAATCGCAGAACAGTGACTAGCTCCTAATCCTCCAGGGCAATTCAGAGAATCCCAGAAATTTAGATGTCGCCCAGGAGGACGCCAACACTGGCTGTTGGGGAGGTCAACCTCACATTTCCTCAGCCTTCCCTGTGTTCTGGCAAGTTTTCAGGTTTCCCATTATGCTAGTCTCCTAAGATAGAATAAGACAAATATTCTGAAAGACAAATATTCTGAAATTTGAAGATGTAGGAACACTCCCAGTAAAATATTTACTGAGACTGAAAAAGCAATTGAGTAATCATGTGATATCTACTTTTACATTCCATTCCTTCTTTTCAATATAGGTATTCATTCATTTAAGTCTATTTCATTTTAATCATGAATTTCAAAAGCTATGTGTTAATTATCCTAATCAACAAAAAAGAACAGAAAATGATTGATTCTCATCAATTGGTAATCCCCAATTCATTTATATTTGGCTTTGGAATGCTTTTTTCTACTTAATATCTTTTGTCATAATAGGTTTGCCTTTTATTATCCTCAAGCTGACCAAAAAATGTTAAATAAAATGTGATTTTGTTCATGGATTTAGTCATCATCATTTATTATGTACTCACATGATAAATTATACATATTTGTTTATTTAGTTTTCACAACAACCTGGTAAGGTGAGCACTAATTTTACCCTGTTTTACAGATGAGAAAACTAAAATTGAGAGGCAGAATAACTTATTCAAGGTCCAGACCTAGTAAGTGGCAGAGCCATGACTGGAATCCAGGGTGACAGTCTCCAGAGACTGTGCTTTCAAAGCAAGTGTGAAGTGGCAATATGCTGGGAAGATACTCAGGAGATCGGAGCGGGAGACGGGAAGGGAGAAATGTGTACCATTCTGCAAAAGGAAAAGGCACATACTAAAATAAAGGCAAGAGTGCCCCTTTCGGAGATCAGAAGCAGGTCAGGAGTGGCTGGTCCAACTCTGAAAGGGCGTGCACAAGACACAATACAATGGAGTTTATATGTCAGATAAGGAGTCTGGGCTTCATTCTCCAGGCAGTGAGAAGCCAATGAGGTACTCTAAGAAAGGCCTATGTGTGGTCAGCCTTTCATTTCAAAAAAGTTACTGTGGCTGAAGTGCACAGTATGGATGGGGGAGGGCACTGGAGAATATTTAAGTAATGAGAGAGAGAGAGAGAGAGAGAGAGAGAGAGAGAGAGAGAGAGAGAGAATAGAGAAGGTTTAAATTAAAGCATTGCCTTAGAGACTAGAATAGACTCAAGTTTTTCTGGGTGACTCTAGGCCCCCCTACTCCCTAGAATGAAAGAAACATCCGGTAGACCTGTTGATATTTGTTGATTAGGGAAGAAGTATTGGGAAATGTTGGACAGAAATAATGTTGAATGCTGATATCTCTGTTGAATGCAAAGATTTTATAATGCACGAGGGCTAGAGATGGTAAGTGGGGAGAAAAGTAAAACATGGTGTGAAAATCCCATGACAGTCAGAATGCAAATAATGAACATAAAACATTAAACTAAATTCTATATTGGTGATTGGCTTGCTATCTACATAGACAGAGTAAGTGAATACTGAAGGACACAGAGACTCCTCCAAGCCTATTTACTTGGTGGTAAGTGTTCTGGAGAACAAATGACTATTTTGCATCCAAAAAATAAAATGAAAAGTTAAAATTTTATTATCAGATGATTATTCAACATAGAAGGATCAATGAAAGGGAAAGCTCAGATGACATGAAACAAAACGTACTTTTATCCTGGATGGAGACTTCAGAGCCAGATATTTATAACAGACTAATTAGACCTTTGCTCACTCACCATTGCGGAATCACCAACATTGTGGTATTTGAATAAAATGTTCAGTTGGTTTTATTATACTCTTGATCACAGCTGCCACCAAAGTAATATAAAGCCTCGTGAAATGTTTGTTACCAGTGTAGGGCTTTCTCATAAAGGTCACTGCTTCTCCAAAGGTAACACAAACTTGTCTGACAAAGACACATAAAATTCCCTCAAACCAACTAGAAAAATGAGAACCCTGTAACTAGCCTGTTTCCCCGAAAATAAGACATAGCCAGACAATCAGCTCTAATGCATCTTCTGGAGCAAAAATTAATATAAGACCTGGCCTTATTTTACTATAAGACCAGGTCTTTAATGTAATATAATGTAATATAATATAATATAATATGCGGTCTTATTTTACTATAAGACCCAGTCTTATATTAATTTTTGTTCCAAAACACATTAGAGCTGATTGTGTGGCTAAGTCTTATTTTTGTGGAAACAGGGTAGGAAAAAAAAGGAAAGAAAATATGCAAAATGTGCTTAAATCACTTAATTCTTTAATTTACCTGAGAAATGGAACTCAAAGCTCTAGCTTTTATGAAACAACTCTCTCACCTACACGAAGAAGTAGGTTTTCTTGTCTGCCAGAAATTAGGAAGCTGAGGAAGTGTTGCAAGAAATGTGAACATTTTTTAATTGCCAGAGGTGCTACACATGCTATTCAGAATTCACTTCTTCGGAATTTTTTTCTTTTTTTTCTGAATCACATCCTCTTGTAAACATCCTTTACTCTATTTGCCTACATAAGCTGTACCTTCTACTTCTGTCTCCCCACTTAGATTTGTGAACTACTCAAGCTAGAGTGAAACTTTCTTAAGAACATCTCTCAAGAGAACTGACAATTACTGTAGCAATACCTATATAAAATACTGTGTTTCATAATAGTAGAAGGTTGGCATTATGAGACTGTCAGCCATGGGAAGTCATGTGGATGATATGTGACTCGTCTTTAGTTTTCTGCACCCGACATGGGGCCTCTTTAGCACAGAGCAGACACTAAATTAGTACTGAATGAATAAATTAATGAAAGAAAGAAAGAATGAAATAGCTAGAAAAAACAAAGAGGGTTTTCTGACGTGTAGAACTAAAGAAGTCTGTATTAGGGAACAATGAGAAAGTGTTTTCTACATTCCTACAAGTCTCGTTTATATGAAACTTTGTAAGCTGGAGACCTTTGAACTAGAACTCTCACACATGTGTGCTCTCTTTGACCCTCAACAACTCTTCTGCTTTCCGATTGAATTTCGTAGTCAGTGTTGGAGTTCACAGATTCTACTTGCAGGTTTGTGTTTCTTTCTCTTGAACTGCTCAAAAGTCTTCCAACACTAGTCCTGCAATCATTTTGATCCGTGCAGCAGCCTGCCCCTTTCAGATGAAGCTGATGAGCTCCAGGTCAACACAGCCCCACCACACTTACTAAGAGGAAGCCCAGTGTCAGAGGCGGCCTATTATCATGCTTATACATAACAGAGGGTGCCAAAAAAATGTATACACATTTTAAGAAAGGAAAATACTGTATTAATTGTAATACTCAATATATACCAATAACAAAAGATGACTACAAGTCGCATCTGACTTCTGCAATTACAAAAGGTGCTCCTAGTGGTTACCATCAGTGTCCAGACACTTCTAATTATGGTGAACTACTGCTTGAGCACAGATAATGTCTCTTAAAATGTGTATACATTTTTTTGGCACCCTCTGTGTATCTGCCTCACTTCACTCATTTAAGGGATCTGGCCTAACACAATATTTTGAGTTTTTCATCCCTGATTTACAATAGGTACCAGTGCATAGGAAGCACACAGGGAATCTTCTAAATTTCAGATTCTGATACGAAAGGTCTGGAGAGGGAGGGGCCTGAGAGTCTGCATTTCTAAGGGGCTCTCAACTGATGCTAATATTACCATAGTGGAGTCGTGAGGCCATAGCCAGTGCTTTTGTACGAACTGATGCAATGGATGTTTTTCAGGTATTATCTAGTCACAAGTGAATTTAATTATATTCAAAATGTCCTAATCGATTAAGTTGTACTACAGTTGTGTAACTAAATAATTTAGCACAGATCTGTTTTATTAAGTGCCTGCAAATATCCCAAGCACTTGGCTAGATGTTAGCAATACAACAGTGAGCAAACAGACATTGTCCCTGTCCTTGGAGACCAGGGTAGTGGGAGAGAGATATTAGTTATATTTAATCAGGAATATCTGATTATATACACAAAATAATGTGTTCTGAAGTGAAAGTTCGGAGTGCTATGTTCGTAACAGATAAATCTGTCTTAGTCTAGAAGGATGACGGAATCTGTCCCCAGAGGCTGAAATACAAAGGATAAATCGCCTAATAGCAATAAACGGTCTGTAGAGTACATATGAAATTAGTAGCTGAAAAGAAATTACAGTTAGGCTGAATGGAAGATAGGGAGAAAATCTGGAGTGAATGGGCAAAATGAGTGTGAGAATGTCAAGAACTGAGTCTGGAGGATTACTGTGCAGGTGTTTTGCGTGCATAAACTCCACTTAGGAAACAAAGGAGTAAGCCTTGGACAATGCTCATTAAATGAATGAAGGCTGTTAAATATGAGTTTATCTCATTCTCCAAAAAAATTGCAAGCTGCTGGAGGTCAGGGGCCATCATATTCCAGCACTTGTGCACCAAACTCTAGTTGACTTATTTCATTGCTGAATATCTATGCCTTGGGCCAAAACGTGAGTAGTGTGCCTCTGAGTTTTTCCTTAATGAGGGCTGTTTATGATATGAGCAATGAGGAAACAGTCTGTTTTAAATGATAGAGACAGCTACTCCTATCCATATGTCTTAAAGATTTCATCTGCATTAGCCTGAAATATTAAAAACAAATGAACAAATAACATCAGTAGCTTAAATATTTATTTTTAGAATTTAACATACAGCATCTCTGTTTGGTGATGCCCAAAGGTTTATGAGTTCACTTATACCACTAAATCCCTATGTGACCCGGGGAAAGTCCCTTTGTCTCTAGACCTCAGTTTCCATTTCTTTAAATCTGGGCCCTAACTAGATGAGTTCTAGTTCCTCTTCTACTTAGATAATTCAATGAATTTGTGATGCTTAAGCAAAAATCTGTTGGTTGATAAATGATGCTGTATTAGAAAAAAAAAAGAATTTCCTTTTTTAAGTCTCTTGTACTCAGCCACAGCTGAGGCAGACGCAAAGCTTACAGCAATAGTAAAAATGAACTCTCCATAAAATCTTAACTGGCATCCTTAATATCAGTTCTTAGCTGTGACACTTGCTCCTTGTATGAACTTTTATAAACACTATTACATTTTACATTACTTTGTGTATTCCCTGAGTATTATCATATACTTAGTTGGCATTTGGTACAGGTGAATCATCTTTTAAACCCACAGAACACTTATTGTTAACTGCTGGTCATTAACATCATTACATGGGAGTCTAAGTGCCAGTACGTATAATACTTGTCTAATACCAGTAAGAAATACTTGAATAATACTTGTCTAATACCAGTAAGAAAACAAGAATTTTCTTCTCTGATCTCTGTAAAAGGTCTGTTAAGATATGGCTGAAATTCCCAATTACACTATTTTATTCTTGGCCTTTTCTTGTCTATCCTAGAAGGCACAGACTTGGGACATGTTAGAATTCCCTCTTCCAAAGATCACTATCTAAGTGACAGCATAATGAAATTATTTTTTTCCATTCACTATGTGCTCAGCCTGTTTTGAAAACAAGAATCACATCCCTACATTACTCACATTTTTCATCTAGAGTTGCTTCGTTCTCAACTAGAAAACCACCTCCCCAAAGAGATTAACGTCAATGCTCACTTTTTGCATTGCAGTTCCCAGGTTGTAATGAAAATGGAGCAGACTCCATATTCCAGCATCATATTAGACCTCAAAATAAATTCTAGAAACCGAAATTGGAATTGACAAGGAAGGTCTATTTGTTGTTTCTTTCTTTCTGCTATCCTTTAAGGATGCAATTAACTGCTTAGGACAACAGACAAAACATCATTTTCAATATCATACTAACTCTAATATAATCATAAACCAAACGTCTCTTTCTTCACAAAAACAATGTTGGTGGAATTGTTTTCTCCCCGTACTTTCTCTTCTATAGAACATAAGGTGTGCTAGCCATTTTATTCCAATATGACATATAATGGAAAATAAAGACTCCATATTAAGACTCTTAATCTCATAAATATTTTTCAATTCCTGCCCTGCCTTAGTCCCTTTCGAACTAATATGCAACCAGTTATCCCAACTTAAAAGAACGTATGTCAGAACCCAGGAGAGTTAACAGATGTCAAGTGATTTATCACAAAAATTATTATACTGGTAAAAAAAAAAATCAAAGATGAAGAAGATAGGACCATAACAAACATATATCCCCAATAATACAGTCTCAAAGTTTTAAGATTTTGCAATGGTTGAGCTATAATACTTTGAGAGCAAGAAGAGGCCTTACACTTCATTTGAATGTTTTAACTGTTAAAGAGGTATTTCAGTGCCCAGTGGGAGCTAAATAAATATTTTAAATAACCTGAGAAAGAGTGCAACCCCCACAGTCATATCTTTCTTCCACAAAACAGATTACTATTCGATTCACAGAACATGTGGAACATATGGTTTATATGAGGGTAAATGGGTATCATTAACTCATGGCTGTAAATGAAATGTCTGAGTTGTTCTTCAATCAGTCACACAAAGATAAACTTCAACAAATTTAGCATCTAAAAGAATTTTACATGCATATTTTAGTGAAAGGAGTAAAACAGTGTTCACTTTAAACAAGATAAGGCAACACAGGAAATGTTGCCCAAAGTTTCAAAGTAAGAGATTCCTTGACTATGTAAATACCACATGATGGCACATATGGCTTTTGTTTAATGGAGTGTATAAAAGGATAACAAATTAAAGCAATGAGACAAACAATTAGGTTCAAGAATTTTAAACAGATAAAACTGATGTTTTTGCAGGTCAAGAACTATTGAATAATGGCAATTTCATGTAAATCAAATTCAAATTCATGGAAAAGACATTTTTTAAAAAGCAATACATTATAATAAGGTTAGATATATAAATATAAATATATATGTAACATACACATATATATGTGTATATATATATACACATATATATACACTATATATGTATAATTATATGACTCAATTTGCAAAGGTAAATGCTGCCATCAGGGTTTTCGTTATATTTCAGGGCCCATAACAGCCTCCTTCCACAGACCAATGCCCTTAGCTGAGATGAACGTCCTAAAGTTGAGTTACTTGACCCTTTTCCCACATTGTGGCCCACAGCCAACGATTGGCTGATAAGGTCTATCAAAGTTCAGCTCCTTTGCCTCAATGGGAGATAACTTGGCAATTTATGCTCCGGAGTCCCCTGCCTGCGAATTAGGCTGCTCTTTCTTTCCCAATTAGGACTCACTCATTCCCTCCTCTACAGGACGATTTTCAAAGAGCACACCCTCAATAAATCACAAAAGGCTGAACCCCTGCCTCAGACTCTGCTTCTAAAGAAACAGATCTAAGATACCATGCAGTGGGAAAGGGGCAGGTGGCAGCTGAATGTTGTAAAATACAAGGAGCTTATTTTTCCTTAATGTGTCCATCTACACAAGGTACAAACTGATGGTGATTTATTTTCTCTATGCTTATAAAACACAAGTATGTCAATAAATTATGAGAGGTCAGCATGTTACTTTACGAGAGCTTTAAAAATCATCTTTACCTCACTAAAAATGCTATCCAGCCTGCCTCCTACCACACATCTCTTTCAAATTAGCAAATTCTTCATTTTTAACATGATTGTATTAAAACTGTTGCAGTGGAAGATGGTGGAGTAGGTAAATGCTGTGCTTGCATCCTCTCATGAGCACATCAAAATTACAACTAAACTAAAGAACAACCATTATTAAGAATCACCTAAAGTCTAGCTGAACAGAAGTCCTACAACTAAGGATATACAGAAGAAGCCACCTCAAGGCTGGTAGGAGGGGAGAAGGTGTGAAACAGGCTGGTACCAAACCCGCATATGGCAATTAAAAATCAGGAGGGCTATCTCAGCTGTGGAAGTCCGCTCTGAGGAGTGAGGGGTCCAGCCCTACACCATGCTCCCCAGTCCAGGGTTCCAGTGACAGGAAGAGAAGTACCCACAACTAATGGCTGTGAAAACCAACAGAGATTGTAGCTGAGTGAGATGGAGGATGGCAGAATCCCAGGCGATCCTTGTAAAGGGCCCGCACATAGACTTACTGACAGGACTCATTTTCTCAGAGCTCCAGTGCTGGGGCAGCAGCTTGAAAGGTATCAGGGACATACAGGGAGGGCTGAATTGTCCAGCCTCAGGGCGAGAGCTAGAGGGGCAGGTTTCTCCCAGACAGAAGTGCTGGCAGAAGCCATTCTTTCTTTGTTGAGCCTTTCCCCCTCTTAGCCCACAGGTGCAGGCAGGTGCCATATCTAAGTCTTTATCAACCTGGCTAACACCATTCACCCCACTATGGTGATTCACTGAGACCCTGCCTCACCCAATTTGTAGACCCACCCAATCTGCATCCAGTGACTTTCCCATACAAACAGGCTGTCTTGGCTCATGCTGTGGACTTTCCTAAATTCTCTCAATGGTTCACAAACCCCAAACAAGCAGCATTCTCGACATGCCCTGTACCACTTGCTAAGCAGCCCCAAGCCAGCACTACTGGCCGTTGGCCTTGGTTCAAAGCTTAGCCTCTCCCAGGCACCTCCACATCCAGCACAGTTGGAAGATATCTGTGGATCACTTTGTAGCTCATACCAAGTGGCCCTGGGAAGAACACAGGTGGAGGCTGAACTAGACCCTCCCTGTGGCTGGGTCCCTCCCAGGAGGCCCCAGTGGCCAGCTTCAGACAGCCACTTCCATAGATGACACACCCAAAGAGCAGAATAAGCAGGCACTGGAGCCCTGCTAAAGTGACTCCTGCTCTATAAAGCCTATGCACAATAGTTCCTCCACTGTAATCACAGTTAGTCCTCACAATTAATCAGTTGAGGGTCAATCCCTGCCAGGGACGTGCAAACAGCAACGAAGGCTCAACTACAATAGGAAGGCATACACAATCCATACAAGGGCTCAGGTGACCAGAGACTGTGCCACTGGGCCCCACAGGATACCTACTTTATAGGGCCACTCTACTAACACTGGGAGACATAGCAGCTCTACATAACACATAGAATCAAACACAGGGAGGCTAC
This sequence comes from Rhinolophus ferrumequinum, assembly GCF_004115265.2. Classification (NCBI taxonomy): domain Eukaryota; kingdom Metazoa; phylum Chordata; class Mammalia; order Chiroptera; family Rhinolophidae; genus Rhinolophus; species Rhinolophus ferrumequinum. The sequence goes on along the minus strand of NC_046286.1, from coordinate 21,718,255 downwards.
CAAAATGAAGAGACAAAGAAACATGTCCCAAATGAAAGAACAGAACAAAGCTCCAGAAAAAGAATTAAACAAAATGGAGACAAGCAATCTACCAGATGCACAGTTCAAAACACTGGTTATAAGGATACTTAATGATCTTAGTGAGAACTTCAACAAAGAGATAGGAAACATAAAAATGCAGACATAAAACAAAAAGAACCAGTCAGATATGAAGACTATAATAACTGAAATGAGGAATACATTAGAAGAAATCAACAGTAGATTAGATGAAACAGAGGATTGAATCAGCAATTTGGAACATAAAGTAGCAGAAAACAACCAATCAGAACAGTAAAAATAAATAAATAAATCCAAAAACTGAGAATAGTTTAAGGGTTCTCTGGGACAACATCAAGTGTACCAATATTTACATCATAGGGGTACCAGAAGGAGAAGAGAAAGAGCAAGGAATTGAAAACCTATTTGAAGAAATAATGATGGACAATTTCCCTAACCTGTTGAAGGAAACAGACATACAAGCCAAGAAGCTCAGAGTCCCAAACAAGATGAACCCAAAGAGGCCCACACCAAGACACATCATAATTTAAATGTCAAAGGTTAAAGACAAAGAGAGAATCTTAAAAGCAGCAAGAGAAAAGCAGTTAGTTACCTACAAGGGAGCTCCCATAAGATTGTCAGCTGATTTCTCAGTAGAAACTTTGAAGACCTGAAGGGATTGACACAAAATGTTCAAAGTGATGAAAAGCAAGGACCTACAAGCAAGGTTATTCTGCCCAACCAAGATTATTCTATCATTTAGAATTGAAGGACAGATAACAAGTTCCCAGAAAGGAAAAAGCTAAAGGAATTCATTACCACCAAGCCAGTACTACAAGAAATGTTAAAGGGACTTATTTAAGAAAAATTTTTAAAAAGATCAAAATATGACTATAAAATTATAAAAACTACATATCTATCAACAATTAATTTAAATGCAAATGGATTAAATGCTCCAATCAAAAGACATAAGGTGGCTGAATGGATTAAAAAAAAAAAGACCCTTACCTAGGCTGCCTACGAGAGTCTCACTTCAGACTGGAAGACACACACAGATTGAAAGTAAAGGGATGGAAAAAGGCATTTTGTGAAAATGAAAACAAACAAACAAAAATCTGTGGTAACAATACTCCTACCAGACAAAATATACTTAAAAAAAAAAAAGAAGGCTAAAACAAGAGACAAAGAAGGACCCAGTAATCCCACTTCTAGATATTCATCCAAAAAAACCCCAAAACACTGGTTCAAAGGGACATGTGTATGCATATCTTCATTGCAGTGTTATTTACAATGGCCAAGGTATGAAGGCAATCTGAGTGTTCATGAATGGATGTACATATATACAAAGGAATATTACTCAGCCATAAAAAGAACGAAACCTTGCCATTTTGCGACAACATGGATAGACCTAGAAGGTATTGTGCTGAGTGAAGGCAGTCAGGCAGAGAAAGACAAATGCCATATGAGTTCACTTATATGTGGAATCTAAAGACCAAAACAGAAACAAACACAGATACAGAGAACATTTTGATACTTGCCACATGGGAAGGGGTTTGGGGAGATGGATGATAAAGGGGAAGAGATTAAGAAGTGCAAATTGGTAGTCATGGGGATGTAAAGTATAGCATAAGGAATATAGTCAGTAGTATTGTAATAATTGTGTATGGTCTGTAGTTAAACAAATGTCTCATTTATATAACGTGTAAGTTAATTAAATGTCTTTATATAACTTTGTAAATTATATAAATGTAACTTACTACTCTAATTACTCTGTTGTGCACCTGAAACTAATATAATATTGTATGTCAACTGTAACTGAAATTTTTTAAAAACATTTTAAATAATTAAAAAATAAAAACCGTTATAGGGAACATTTTCAGCGAGGTGATAACAATGACCTCAGGGACAGATATATAAAAATTGATTGTTCTCAGTTTCCTGGAAGAAATTTAAAAGTCAACACTTTGTGATTAAATTAAGTACATTTTAAGAATGAATGACTGGCAATTAGATAACCTGAAACATGCCTGGTTTGAAATGCCAGCCTGTCAAGACATCTATTGGGTTGAAATGTTCTTTTTGCCCTCTAGTGGAGAACCTAACTAAATGTGATTGATAACTTCATTTCTCAGAACTGTTTCTCTTAAAATACCTGCTCACCGACATTCATTTTTTAATGTTAAAAGACCAATTAATTTGCATTTAGCCATTTTGAACAGAAGGTCCTTTATGAACATATTGAACAATCCATCCAATCTGAAAACAATTTGGCATAGGCAAACAGTGCCATGTTCCGGTTTCCTGAAAAATCTCTAAATGTTAAAAATCAATTTTGAGCTTATAAAGCTTTTTCTCTTACCCCACCCACCCACAAAGGTTTTGTATTCTACAGTCTCTTAATAGTTATCCAATTCCCAATTACTCTAAAAGTTGTCAGAAAGTTTTAAAATTGAGAGCAAGGCAGTTTATCTCTGTGATGATAGAAAATAAATTACCTTGCTTTATTCACACAGAAAGATTTCTAATTATGTAGACAGAACACCAACAGATATTAATAATGAGGAGGATAAAAGGAGGTTCTGCCTTCAAAATTCAAGATGACTTTTTCAGTAAATGTGGTTGCCTCTGCAAGTTTTGTCTGCGTATTAAGTATAGAGTGGTTCTCTTAGCCACTAATATTTTAGAACTGTGGCTGCCAAAAGAAGGTTGGAGCCTGAGGATGAAATGTGAAAAGCATAGTGTGGTTCATGAGAAACCCAGGCTCTGCCAATTACTTGTACCATGTCCTTGGATGTGTCACTTTTCATCTTTAGTTTTCAGTTTCCTCATCTGTAAACCTAAGGAAGTTGGATGACCTCAGTGGTGAGTTTTAGTCTTAAAGTACGCAGGCCTGTTGTTTGACAGGTAAAAGCCTATAATCCCAGGGTCGGGGTGGCAGTGGTAAAGGTGGTAATGCTATTTCATGGATATATTTTGTGTGTGTGGTGGTAAGGGGAGTATCCTAAGGAACATCAGTGAAGTACCATCTTTTAAGTTAGTTTTGTGCAATCTTGTACAAATCATTTACATTTTTTGAGTCTCAGTTTCTTCATAAGTAAAATAAAGGGGAGATAAAACCTACTTTGTGATTGTTTTGAAATTTAAATGAAATACTATCTGTAAAATAAGTGGCATGTTTCCTCCTTTTTCTAAACACTAATTTCTTTCTTTCAAAATGTCAGTGACCCCTCACTCAATTCATTCTCTGCTTTCTTCTCACAGATTCAGATAACTCATTATTCCCAGGGATACAGAAGTTGTCTGGCAGTTTTACTTCCTGCTAACTTCAAACTAAACTTCCTGACTTCAGTTGCTTCTTCAATCTTCCTGCCTCTTTTCATTTTATCCAGCTTGCTCTGTTCCTTTTCTTTCCTGCCTGGAAACCTTCCCCAGTACTATTCCCTCTAACTGGAATGCCTAGCCAGTCCCTAAACTTTGCTTCTTTTCAGACCGCAGTTCAGACATCAGTTCTCATTAAGTCTTTCCTTATTCATCACACTAGATCAAGACCTCTGTTATATGTGCTCACATCTACTTTATCGCCTTCTGCATGGCACTTGTCACAGTTACCATTAACTAATGATTTGTTGCGTATTTGTTTAATTTCTGTTTTGTTTTGTTTTTCCCAAATAGAGAATAAGTGCCTGGTAAAGGCCCCGCGTGTTTCTATCTCCTTTTTTTCCAGCGCATAGTCAGCAGACACAGTGCTTTGCAAATAAGGAATACTCAATAAATCTTTGTGAAGTACATAAATCCTTTGTCAGCTTCCAGACTCCAGGGTTCCTAGATGTCATGTTGGAACAAAAAAGTTGCAAAGTCTATGCTTTCTGTCATTGGTAGGGAATTAGGCTATTAATTCGATAAGGTTTCTGGAACCTTGAACCAAATCATTTAACTTAGTGCTCATTTTCTCATTTGAAGCTATGAAAAATTGTAAACCGCGTATCTGAAACGTGTGTCACTGTATTCTTGAAATATATTTGTAAAATATTTTTCACACATTTAGATCTAAATATTTATAGCTTACATTAGAAAACCAAAGTTTTATTTCAAAGCCCCCCTCAGCCTTTGTACTAGGAAGAAAACTTAGAATTATGTTAGATTTGTCCAGCTGAGTTATAACCTAGTTCAACTTCTGTTGATTGATGTCTGTTAAAATATCAGAAGAAACCTCAGGAAAAAAGGAGGGACTAAAAAATTTAACTCATGTTGGAAATATGCCGATACTACAAATATTTTAATTCACTGATTGGATTTCTGTAGATTGTCAGAGTCACCTCTCTGAGTAGCTATGCAATGATATTCTGAATAATGACACAAGTATGAAACTCAGAAATAGATCACATATGAAAATAAATAAGTAGGAGAAAAACATGAAGATGAAAGAATGTAAAAGAGAAAAATCAACATCTACAGGGTGAACTATCCAAAAGTTTTAAAGAAAAAATGCTCATGACCTAGGACGCAGTCTAAAGCCAGTTTATGGAAAGACCGGTCCCTCTTTTATCTTCTTACGTCATTCACACAGCAGCGTACCACCATGGAACCTCCTCAGAGCTTCCAAAGGCTGTGTACCAATCCCCTAATACTCTATGACACGGCAACAAAAGACAATAGGGCCCAACACCCCCAAAGAGTTGACTATGACAATTGTTTCTTCCTCCTATTCCTCCTATTTCCTATTCCCTAAGCTGTGTATTCTCACTCATAACACATTTTGCTATTTTGTCCCCTCGATATTTTAATAGATGTCTCACCCTTGGCTTATTGTAAGGGGAGTGATGCTTTACATAGAAAAGATAAATAATGGATGGAATTGGACTGAAAACACCTCCATTTTGCTCAGTCTCCTCTCACTTTCTTTAATCACAGAGAAGTTATATACCCTTTTTATTCTTAATCTACCATCTCAAGAGCAGCTGTTGGAAAAATGATTAATGAAAACTCATCAGTAAATATTCTGTTAACATATCATAAACATAAAATACATTTCAAGTAAAATGCTTCCTCTTTCTTAACAAAAACGTAATTCTAATGTAAAGGATTATTATATTTTAAAAAGTGCCTTCAGAAAAAGGCACTTTCTTTTTATTTTATTGTTTATTAGCAAAAAAAGACACTTTAATTTCCAAAAAGTAAATCATAAGAAAGTACATATTGGTAACTGTGATTTTTTTTTAAGAAATAACTTTTAGTAATTGAAGTAGTGTACTGGAAAACAATACGTACTTTCTGATTCAATAAGTACACAAATACTGGATGTATAAACATTCAGCCCATTGTAAATATTACAAGAACATGGGGACAATATTGATTAGAACTCAACATTTTATACTTCTTCAAAAAAAAAATCCTATGGCCTAAGTTAATATATACACTAATTAACAGTTTGCTTCCTTTTACTTAGTAGGGGTTTCATGAGAAAAATTTAAATATAATCAAGCACTTACAAACATGTCAGTATAAACAGTTTTCCTTTGTAATTTTCCGTAATGAAGTTCATTTTCTTGCTGAATCATTAGAAAATTTAAGAAGCAAAGAGAAAAAATTTGCTATCATAGAGGGAGGCATAGAATTTCGATGAGGTAAAAACTTTAAGATCACCCAGTTTAGTGGAAGTTCTGAGTTTAGAAGTTCTAAGTGAGTATCAGAAATTAACATTTTTCTAAAGCTCCTTACATAATTTTGATGCAATCAGCCCAGTTTAGACCCTAGAGTAAGAGTTTGGAGCCAGACTCAATATCCTACTAGTACAGATCAGGAAAAAGAAAACCCACAAAAAATGAGTGAAGTATGTGACACAATAACATTTATATGAAATAAGTAGATGCACATAAAATAACACAACTTTTAAAATAAAATATACAAATAAAAAATACATTAGTATCGTTAACTAGAGGGAGCAAAACAGAGTGAGAAATCAGAATTAAAGAGAATACATATGTGAACAAATTAAAGCATTAAAGAAATGAATAGGTTATAATAAAGGAAAAAGGCATTTAAATGAGAGTAATGTCTTATTATTCATGTTGATGGACTGTTTCTTCACTCCAGCACCAACATTCTACAAATAATAGCTAGCATGTTAAAAAATATGAAACTGGGTACTTAAGTTAGAACATGAACAGTTTACTTGCATGTGTCACTTGATCCTGGTTACAATCCTACGATAAAGATTCTATTTTTATTACTATTTTTCAGTCAAAGAAGCTAAAGCAAGAGTTTGAATTACTTTTCCAAGTATAGGCATAAAACAATTCGTGTTTCAACACAATTAATTTAGCAACTGATGTCTTGTTGTAAACTGTCGATAGATGAGGCTTTAATTGCATTTCACTACAGGTAAAGTAAGTATAGTTATACTTACTGATCAAACCAAGATACTTCTGAATGAGAAGGGGCACTAAAAACCATTGAAATCATATAATTATAAAAATATTTTATTGACTGAAATGGTATGTTACATTGACCTATATTTATTTTCAAAAAATTATTTTTAAAATAGATTAAAAAAATAGAAAAGCATATATTGATATACTGTCAAAAAAAACTGTCCAGGCAAAATCAGGGTACATGGTGGTCCCCATAGGAAAAATATGTTTTCCTGTCTCTGTGAGAGAACCTTAACATCTTGCCTGATCTCTAGTAGTAATGATAGCTGCCTAAGGGTCTGCAAGTGGAGTGGGGGGTAGGAATTGTCAGGGCTAGGAGGGATTCAGGGAGGAAGAATAGAGGTAGAAGATGAATAACTCTCACCTGCTCTGAAGTGAAAGCTATAATAGGATAAGTGAAGTAAAATGGCTGCACTGTGACAAACAAGGCCCCTAAGTATGCAATTTTGAAAACTGAAAGGATATTCTCAGAATGGCTGTGAATTTTCTCCTGAGGCTTCAGAGCCGTCTCTCCATCTATTAGGATTCTATTCTTGTAAAAAACCTCTCAAGCTTTCACTACAAATAGAGCCTTTAAAAGATGGAAATCCCTGCCTTTCTCCTGCCAACAGATCAGAAAAGTCACCCAGACTGTGAAGGCTTTGTTGTCACTCCCTCTGGTTCTATTCATGGGCTGGCCATGTGTTTTCTGGTTTGTTGCTGGTGCAAACTGGCAGAGTAAAGACTCGGGGGAGATAAGGATAAGAGACAACTTCTTGTCTACATGGCCTGTAGTTGTAATAAATAAAAGGAAGAAATTACTTGGGATAAGAAAAGATAAAAAAGGTGTACAAAGTTGAGTGCTTAACCTGGAATGTGACAGCAGGCCAAAGAATTGAATTTGGCTTGACTTAAAAGACAGAAGTGCCTCGGAGATTATGAGAAAAGAAGCTAGAAGAATGAGGCAGAGGAGGGAAAAAAGAATAAAAGTTGTGGAGTGCGAAAAACATTTCTACGTTACATGCACATTAGTTTTCCTCACCTGAGGGCCAAGAAAGTAGCTGAGACTTCCCATGGCAATGTACTCCTTCCTCTTTAGGAAGAGTAACCTTTCTATGTGAACTGACTTCTCAAACACAGAAGGTAAACTCTACATAACCAGATGTGCTGTGCATGGTACTTTATTCGCTTGGAAGACAACATTTTTAAACGCATTGCAAAATGGAGGGAAATTTGGCAAAAGGACTATAGATGAGATACCAATTTAAGAATGTAACCCCCACACACTTAGCATATATGTCCTTTGTACCCTTTATTGTTTCAGCAGTTATAAATAGCCCAATATATATCAAAATATCTATCTATATCTAACTACTTATCTGTGTGTGTGCGTGTGTGTGCGTGCGTGTGTGTGTGTGTCTGTTTGTAACATATATCAAAAATAAAGAAAATCCCTTGATTTTTGATAGGCCAAAGTTTTGATTTGCAGGATCCTGGATTTCAAATTTAGATCATAAACATAAGATTTGTGAATATATATACTCGTAGTATAAATCACTGACCCACCTATATAATCTCAGGCCTTGGCATTTTAGTACCAGCCTCTGAACTTCAAACTGCTATCTCTGCTTCTCTTTGCCTGAGGGTTCTTTCCAAGGATTAATGCTCCCCTCCCCCAGCACAGCCCTTAACTAAAAGACTAGCAGGATTCCCCTCCCCACTTCAGATTGCCTAACTCTGATCTGTGTGTTCCACATTGGCTCCCAGAATTCCCCAGGAAACTCAAGCTTTAGTTACCCACAATCACACACCCTTTTTCAGATGTCTTCTCTTTGTCTCAGTTTCTCACTCCCCTAACTGGTATTTCCTAGAACCACCTCCAAATTAACTACATATATGTGAATCCTCTTCACAGAGAATCCCAAACAAAGATACAACGGTTCTCATTATTCACAGTAGTTATGGTCTATAAAGTCACTGTGAACATGGAATTAGAAAATACTGATCCAATTCTCCAGGGGGAAATACAGGATTATGTTCCTACAAGCCTGATCACATTTTCACCAATCAATCATATATAACTTTGTTTTATCTGTGTTTCTTTGAAAGACACCTTATTTAATATACATTATTGATTCATCACACTGAATTCACAGCCAATAACACTATACCCCATGCGTAAAGGAAGCTTACCAGACATGCATATTTCCTTCTGCAAGTTACATCACAGCCTTCTTGCACTTAGAAAATACTAAACAGCACTTCAGCACTATGCTTAGTTGTGATTTTAAACAACACATCACCAACAAGCACAAAAACTTCAAAACACATAGTACTAGATAGACGGTGAAAAGGACACTTGTTTATAGTATTAGAGCTGAAACAAGAAGCAGAGAATCACCTTGTTCAAACCTCAACTGGGACCGTGTGTACAGACCATTCAATTTTCACTGTTCCTCACATATCCACAAATGACCATAAAAGTGTAGTGAGTATTGATTTGGGGATCACAATAAATTTAGTGATTAGCAAATCCACAAATGAACTCTTGTGGAGTTCCCTGTAGCAAAGGGGGCAGGAACAGCAGAGTAGAGAATATGTACCATATTTCCCCGAAAATAAGAATGGATCTTATATTAATTTTTGCTCCAAAAGACGCATTAGGGCTTATTTTCAGGGGATGTCTTATTTTTCATGTACAACAATCTACATTTATTCATTAGTCATGTACAAAAATCTACACTTATTCAAATACAGTCATGTCATCTTCTGGAACATTGTCATAACTCTCCAAATTCCGATTTGAATTTCTTGCTACTTCCATTTCCTGTAGTACCATTGGCCCCAATACTCTCATGTCCAGCGATAGAGCTCTCTTAAATGAGCACTTCTTGTCCATGTAGACTGCTCACAGTGCATTGGCAACACAGCTGTCAGTGATTTTATCCCATGAATTCTTCACCCAAGTCACGACCACTTGCAGGCTAGGGTTCACAAAGTTTCCATGCTGATTTCTCTCCATTCTATTTTCAATGTAGTCATTGATTTCCGTGCTCAAATGGTCCTTGAATGGCTTGTTTATTGCAATATCAAGAGTCTGGAGCTAGGCAGTCATTCCTGCGGGAATCATTATTTGATCTATTCTTCTCTCTGCAAGGAAGTTCTTCATGTCTTAGCTCGGTGAGTGCTGGCTGAATCCCAGACTAGCAGACCTCTTTGGCCACCTCGCAAAACAAGTGGCAGCGTTAAATTGACCCACTTCCTTACAACTGCTTGTATGCATCAGGCTTTTTTGGTTTCAAGAACATAAATGCCTGAAACACGTTCAACCTTATCTTTCTTGCACTTAGTGATGATTAGAGGTGGGGCTTTCTTTCCATCCAAATGAATTGCCAAAATACAAGTAGCACGTGCACTTTCATAACCAGTGGAGGGAATGTAGATTGACGAGGCACCCCTCTGATCAATTGTCATTTGAGATCCTTGGCCCATAAACACCGGTTTCATCCATAGCAATTATGTTGGAGAGTTGGTATTTAGAAAAGTCAATGCCATCAACAAAGGACTTGAATGCAAGTGCAACGTTTAATAACTTCAGTATCTTCCAGCTTGAACAGTGTTGTCGATCTTAAAGACAGTTCATATCGCTGAAGGAAGCCATCCAGCCAGTGTTGTGAGGCTTTGAATTCTTCTGGGAATATGTCTAACTGTGGTGCCATTGCAAGGGCAATGGTTGAATATCAGCTCTGCACACAACCAAAGCCTTTGCTCTCCTGTCAGCAATCCATTCACAGATGATGTCTTCCAGCTCAGGAAATAATGGTTGCCGACCTGATCCACACTTGCACTTCTTAGCATTTCCCTCATCCACCTGTTGACAGGGGTTATCGTACTCTGCTCGCCATTTTCAGACCATTTGGATATCCAACTTCTTCTCTTTGAAGAAAGCTGTACGAGTCTTGCCCCAGGAGACCTCACGATTCCTTTCTTGTACTTGATGGAATAGCTTTCTTTTTGCACTCATTTTGTCTGGGGGTCAAAATATTATTCCCTTTAAATCTACTATTAAATCAGTGTTAATTGAAGACTTACAAGACAAGATGGCAACAAAAATGATGACAGTTAAAAATGATTATACACACAAAAGCAACGAAAAACTGCAGGCACTAAATTCAGAAAACGTTTCTTTATTTCACACGAGTGCATTAAGTATGCCCGTTACAACACGATGTATTGAATTAGAAGATTCATACTAGACACAACCACGTCCGTTCATTATCAAGTGCACACATTATTCGTGAGTTGTGTCTGTATTACAATTGGTCATTGGGCAATAAGTCTCGAGTTCATCTGTTTACATAGGCGTTTACCTCTCGTCCAAAGGCGCCTGCTGGGTATTTACAAATACTTAATTACAATTTACATTATCATTTATTTTATGTATTAATGCCAATAATATTATTTACATTTAATAATATATTAATATTATTGTTTTATAATTCAATACAATCCGTTGTGTGTTGCAACAGATGAACTAAATGCATCCATCTGGCTGATGATCTTAACTGGGGCTTATTTTGGGGGTAAGGCTTATATTACGAGCATCCTGAAAAATCATGCTAGGCTTATTTTCTGGGTAGGTCTTATTTCGGGGAAATGTGGTAGGGTATACAAGCTGGTGGTTCAGAGAGAGTCTAACAAACTTTACCTGTTCCTGATATACAAGTAATAATGTTTTCCTATGCATGCTATAGAGGCTGTGAAGTAGTTAACCTAGAGTCAACAGGGAATGCCAGGCAGGTGAAGAAAGAAGGATGTAGCAATGTATATATAATTGATGGTCGTATACCAGACAGTTCTGAGGACACCCCCAAGGATACCAGAGTCCGCATATAGCAAAAAAAGATAAGATCCTCCTGCCTTCACATTCCCACCCATCTATGCTCTCAGGCAAGGCTCTCCATAAGTTCATGGAAATTGGATGTAACCTTCAAAAAAGGGAAATTCTCATTGACTGAAATTGTACTGAATGTACTGATAAATCCACAAATTGGCTCAGATTTAGTTTCTGCTTAAAATATAAATAATCATAAATATTCAAGCATTAGATCATTTCAGGATTTGGTGATCATTCACACATATTTATTGCTATACCTATAATGAGAAAAATACCATATTAAGCATGTTACGTTCTAGATGGACACTATGACAATCATAACAAATAAATACAAGATAACCTATAATATGCATGAAATACCTTGACACAGGCAAGAACTATAGAAATTGAAAGGAGAAAAATACCACTTTGATTTTTGATGCATGGGAAATTTCAAGAGGAGTGTATAATTTATCTAGGTGATAAAAGTATGAGAATGGCTTGCATAGTAAAGAGAAAAACCTGGAAGTTAGTTTATATGGGGAGAATGCATGAGTAGGCTGAACAGTGAGAAATTCCTAAGGCATAGCTGCAGGAAAATAACTAGATCAGTTTAAGTGAAGTAGAACAATAATAAAAAGTAGTGAGAGAATACTACATGACAGACATAGCGAAGCAAGAATCTATTCAACCTGGTAAATGACTAGCTGTGAGGACAAAGCAGAAAAAGTGTAATACAATGAATCAAGTTTTGAGTTTGGAGACTGAGAATTGTGGTACTGATGCCAAACATAGAGAAACCAGAACAGAACTAGTTTGAAGCGAAATGAATGATGAGTTTGAGGGTGACAACATGACATCCTAGGAGAACTGACAAATAAGCAGCTGAAGTTATAAAAACTGGATCTCAAAGGAGAAACAGAATTAGAAGTGTGGATCTGAGAATTATCAGTACAATGGTGATCACAGAAGCCAGTGAATGGGTGAATATCTGAAGTGAGACAATTAGACAGAAGAGGTAGAGAAGGAAACGTGTCCACAAAGAAAACAAAGGAGCAGTCAGGGAGTTTGGAACGTACATACTCGTATTATCCTAAGAGCAGAGCAAGGAGGAAGATTCAAGAGTTTATGATCACCATGTCATTGCTACAAAGGATAAAAGAGATAAGAGGACTGAGGAAATTCAGCTGAGTTTGCTGACAAGCAGTTTACCCTTGAGACAGCAATTTTTGTAGAGTGGTTTCAGGTGAGAGAACGAATACTTCAAGAATGGGTTAAAGAGTAGATAGAAAGGGAAAGAGATAATAGCTATTGATTACTTTGAGAGCAAGACTCGAAATTACTAGGTTTGCAGCATCATCAAGGAAAAGGATGGGGCATTATTTCCTTTTGTTTTCTTTTTTTGAGGTTTCTTCTGCACATAAAGAGGAGGGGTCCAATGGGAAAACACCAATGAAATTCAAGAGAGTGATGGGAATGACACCCCAAGAAGCCTTATTAATAATAAGGCCTAACTCTTACGTGGTCTTTTTATGTTCCAGGCCACAGTTTGAAGTGCTTTGCACATATTAGTACACCTTCATTTCATAATATTCTAATAAGGTGGATACTATTATCATCTTCATTTGTAGATCAGTAAATAGAGACACATGGAGGCTACATGACGTCCCCACTATCACCATCTGGAAGGAGTGGGTCAAGAATGAACTCAGACACACTGACTAGAGACATCATGCTCTTCTCCACTGGGCTATATTACTTTATGGATTAAAGAGTAATGACTCCCTTAGTGAGACTAGGGGAAAGAGAAGATATACTGGTTAATTCTAAGGTGAAAAGGAAAGTAAGTACCTGAGCATCACCATACGTATATGATATGACATCATATGATAGAGCTCTATCTTGAAAGTGAGAGAAGAGGGTGGGGGTTAGGGTAAGAATTTAGGATATGTGGAGTCTGATGAAGATTAGAAGAGAGGAGTGTGCTCCTGCAGATTCCACGGGAGAATAAAACCTGTTCAACACCTTCTGCAGCCCCAGTTGATGAGGAGCCATCAAATATGTTAAGTCAGGGTCAGTGTGGCTCCCCTGGGGATAGTGGGAAGATTTGAGTTTGCAGATGAGCCTAACAGGTAAAGCTGTAAAATCAGGGCTAGGAATAACATTAGGGTATTAAAGAGATGTTGATTTATGTGGCAGATTATGCTTTATGGGTGCAAGGCAAGAAGCTATTTCAAGTAAAAAAAACCAAGTCTTGATAATATGCTATTGGTCCAATGTTATAACACAAGGTTTGTAAAACATTGCTTTCAACTAGATAATCTACACATTTTAATAGAAACAATTCAAATACAAAACTAAGAAATTGAATCTTCCATCAAGAAATATTGTCTTTTATTACTATTATTATTGTTTCAAGATGTGAATGTTTCTTTATTCATATCAATAAATCTCAGACTCTGAAAGACAAAAATCTATGATGAATATTGTGTAGACCGAAAGGAGTTGTCCAACCTCAAATGACTTTATATGTGATTTTTCACAGTCTGATCAAGAACAGGCTAAAATATGGCTAAATACCGACTCTCTCCTTGCTGAATAGTTCCAGAAAACACCACCAAAATATGAAAAGAATGAGGCATTTAATGCAATCGATACCTATAAAAATAAAATTATAACTTAATCATAGATAACAATTTATAAGAAAATGGTATGTTATTATCAGAATTTTTAACTCTAATAGCTAAATGCATTTCATAAATTTTGGCAATCATGAAATCAGGATGAAATTCAAATAATATAAAATCATTAAAAAATACATACTTTCTCTGAAATACTTTTTCTAAACCAAGAGTAGGAAACAAACAAAGGCCATAAAAATGTCATCCTGAACTTTGCCCAAAAATGTTTTGTTTGCAGAAAATGGATATTTTAAAAGTTTAATTCAGGGTTGATCATTCAGTTGTGATAGATGCTATTAAATATAAAAAGCAAATTTTTCCTCACATAATTGTGTTTACTTTTTAGATGATTTTTGGTGGTTACACTGGGTTTATGAACATTTTTTTCAAAAAAATGTTTCAGGGCCAAAGGAGTATTGTTCAGTTACATCCTGGAAGATATGGTTTTGATTGATGTTCAAGTATAGAGGTATATTCCATAAGATATAGAGAATTTGCAAAATTAGTGCTTTTAAACAAGATTTTGAATTTTAAAAAAAAGATTTAATTGCAGGTTGATTTGACAAGTCAATTCTTCTAGGAAATTTTTCAGAGTCTGTACTAGACGGGATGTCCTTATAATGACGCTCAGAAGAGAAAGGGCACTTATATGGAAGCGTTGCGTGATATTCACTGCTTGCTTCTAACCGAACACTTACAATTGCGTTCCAAAGCCAACTATAAATATTTTTGCTTGTTTTTATTTAACATATATGCATATTTTTGGTACAGAACACATTATTTTTATATATCCCATCACTATATGATATGGGGCAGATAGATACATTTTAAAATAAAATGTTAATAGTATTTTACAGATACTTTCCAAAATTCTAAGTATTTATTTTCCTATTGACTGCAATTATAAGTGCTTCCTCCTCAAGGTGTAATTTAAGGAAGCTTTTTTAAGAACATTAAACTAAGACTAGAAGATAAATTAATAATGGCATCTTGTAAGGTTTTGGGAAACTTCTTGGGATTTCCACCCTTGGACAAGAACATGAAACAATGAGGAATGCAAATCAGGAAATGACTCTGAAAGGAAAAATAAATACTTAATAATTTCTCAAGGTTATTATTTTTATAAAGTCATGTGCCTTAACACAAATATTTAATAATATTAAGATACTGAAATATTCTTAATGTATGTCTCCTCCACATTTAAGTTTTAAAAGTTAAGCACAAAGAAGGTTCACAGCACAGAACAATTCCCATTTCAGCAGGGAATTCTCACCTTATTATACGCGTTGTGACTAAACAGGGTGTGAGAATTCTCCTGTTCATCAGTCAGTGAGAAGGAGGACAAATGACTGAAAGGTCCTGGGCTAAGACAGTCGGCCTGTGAGAGGGTCTGTGGATGCAGCAGGGACTTAGCAGGAGGATAGAGTTTAGTCTTATATAAAGGATGGAGAGAAACAGGCTTGAGAGGGATTGTCACATCCTGGGAAGAAGAAAGGCATAAAGAGTATGTTAGTGGACAAAAGTCAAGCTCACGTAGAATTAAGTCTAAATATGATAGACATTGTGTCAGAATTTCTTCCTAGGAAGAAAAAAAGCTCTTGTCATACTCAGGTCTCTCACAAGACACCTGCTTTCATAGTGTATTGCTTGTCTCTCAATTATTCCTGTCAGTCTCTAGCGCCAGCCTCTTCAGCAGAACTAAACAAGTGCCTACAGTGTCTCCTAAAGGGTGCCCAGTTTGTTATTTTTGAAAGTATTGAGAGGAGAAATGTTTAAGGAAGGAGAGAGCTCATCTCAAAAGGGGGAGGATGGGATTAGAAATTTTTCATTGAAGAGGGAGGTAACAGTGGGAATTAATTTAAGGGTGCTTGTGATTGGGTCTCGAAGAAATTTGGGGAGAAAAGGGAGGGCATTGCCGAGGATATCAGAGCTGGAACAAAAGTACTGTTTAATTCATGGTACAATAAATTGTTGAGTTGGGCTGAGTATGAACAAGGGATCAGGCAGAGTTGAGTCTGGAATGAATGAATGAAGTCTTTAATTCCAGACAGTGAGTTGCTTTGGAGAGAAAGTGGAAATACAGCAAACAGATGAGTTGAGCTGTAGAGAGGAGAGAGAGGTAAGGAGGCCTTGAATTGAGAGGATCTTTAAGCTGGAAAGGGATGAATGCCAAAGACTGAGAAATTAAGAGCTACTGCATGAGGCCATGAATTATGTGAAAAGAGCAAGGAAACCACAAGAGTGGGAAGTCTTAAGCCTACAGAGAAAAGTTGCCAAAAAGGTCTATTTACATATATATCTACGAAGGAGAAGTGTTACTTTTTTGCAGATATATAAGGGCCTCATATCTCAAGCTGAATCATTTTTGCCAAAGCCATGTATTTTTAAGCCATTGATTGTTTTTCTCAAATTTTTGTTGAATGTGTTTGCTGTAGATGTCCCTCCCTCACCTTTTAAAAAGCAATGATGTTTTTTAAAGTAAGTTTTCAAAAATTACTTAAAAAAATTCTCAGAAAATTTTAAACAGGTTAGAAAATTATAACTCTAGGGTATTTAAGTTTATAGATATTAGGAGAAAATTATAACTCTAGGGTATTTAAGTTTATAGATATTAGGAGTTTAAACCCTCTGTACCTTGAAAGGATAACTAAATGTGTTTTATTTTTACTAGTTTCTTGTTTGTGCTTCAAGTGTTTATTTTCCATATCAAGCAAATACAAATTATTGCACACATACACATCACAGATATACATTATTATAAAAAAGTAAGCATCTTATATACAATATTCTGGTATTTATTTGTTCGGATATTATTTTTTTTCTACTTGACAACAGTTTGGAACATTTTTACATCAGAACATGAAAATTTTGGATTTCCTACAAAAGACACATGACTAAGTTACTTCATCGCTTGTAATTGTCATTAGTTGATTATCTTGGAACTCTAGGCATATCACCTAAAATGGCTGTGATCACCTATCATAGTGATAAATTTACCTCTTCTTTGCCACTTTTTAATATTTTTATTCCTTTCTTTTAATCCCATTGGCTGGTAGCTCTAACTTATTAAATAATAATCATGTTAGCATGTAACATTAATGGGATGCTTTTAGCTTTGCCCATTAAAGATGGCTTTTACATTGAAATATATTCAAATTTTGACTTATTCTCAACAATTTTATTATTTTATCAACTATTTACATTTCTTATCAGTGAGAAAAGTGATTAATATGAAAACTGAGTAGCCAGCACAAGACTAGTTGTCTAAGAAAAAGGCAGCATTGTTGAGAATTGAAGTTGCCTTGGGAAAGATGAGCTGAAACAGAGTCTCTGGTTTATATGCTGCCTTAAGCTTTTCTTGGAGGTTTAATAACCATTCTGAAGATGTCAGAAGGCAAGCCTATAGTGATCCACGGAAAGCAGAGAGTTTCCTACATGGGGGAATCTGGTGAGGTCAAGGTCAAACCAGTGGGGAGGAAAATGGTGTGGAAAGTTGTGCTGGCCATTGTATGCTTCTAAACTTGTTGTGGCCAACCTCCATCTCTCAGGAGTCGGTCAAACCTGAACATTTCTATAGGTAGAGTCAGACAGTGTCAGCTATTCAGGCAGCTGGGTAAGAAAGGGAGAGCAGAATTTTATTACCACTTGGAAAAGCCAAAGAGAACTAAGAATCTTGCCAGGCTCATTCGAGCACCATCTGGTTGACAATACAGGACAAAGTGAAGGGATTCTTGGTCGTGACAGACTCAACACATGCATCATTTGAGGTACCTATTCCAATCTGTGCTAGTTGTCTCCTATGCTTTGTATAAGTTGTTACCCGGTGGTTCTCTTTACCACATCCTGGAAATTTTCTTTGCCCTCTCTCTGGTTTTCGATCTCCCATTTCCAGTGTTTCATGCCTTCCTTTTATTGGTTTCCTCTTATACCTACTGGGCCCTAAAGGAGCTTCCTAGGGAAAGTGGAGTATTAGAAGAAAATATTTGATGCCTTGCATATTAATAACTTTCTTCTGCCCTTACATTTAATTTTTGGATATAGAATTCTAAGCAAGATAGTTTCCTTCAGATTTTGAAATTGTTGTTACATTGCAACAGTATTGTTACTACAACTGTTAGTATTTTTCGTTTGTTTTCAAAACATTTTATAGTTATGATTTCTACAGCTTTTCTGTTTTCCAGGTATTTTCTGTCAATTCTTATAAATTCTTTGCTTGTCTTGTGCCTAGGAGACTTTATTGTTCATAAATTTCCATGTTGAATATTTAATTGATTTATTTTTATTCTGCTATTTATTAAAAATAGTTATAAATTTTCTTCGAATGACTATTTTAACTGTATCCCATAAGTTTTAATAGACAAAATTTTCCCTTTATTTTTCAGATAGACATCTTATTTGAATTTCCTCTTTAATCAAAGATCTGTTGAAAAGCTAATTTTTCAATATACAGATGGCAGGGACATTTTGTGTTTTCTGAATTTGTATTAATTTATACAATTTTTGATTAAAGACATTTGTGTGAATTATTTTTATCTTGGTAATTAATAGGTTTTTCTTTTTGGCCTAATATATAATCAGTTTTTGTGAGGACACCACAAATACTAAAATAATTGTTTTGTTTTGTTGCAGAATAGAGTCCAGCTGTATGAGTATACATATACAGAGGGTGCCAAAAAAATGTATACACATTTTAAGAAAAACTGTATTAAAATTGTAGTAATATCGGTCTATATCAATAACAAAAGATGAATACAAGTCACATTTGACTTCTGCAATTCCAAGAGGTGCTCAAAGTGGTTACTATCAGTGTCCAGACGCTTCTGATTACAGCGAACTACTGCTTGAGCATGTTGACCCAAAGTGTCCATTTGTATATGTTTTTTTGGCACCCCTGGTATATATGAATTCAATTTACTCTATCTGATCTATCTTTACCAGTTTTTCCACTACCCTGTCATAACTGAAAAATGTGTTATTTTACCACTAATCCTTTCTCTTATTCTCATCCTATTTCTTACTTTTGTCCTGAGTGTTAATGTACAATTGTATTTTCCCTATAAAGTTTTTCTTTAGCACTATAAGGGGTTTTATTTGTCTTTTTTAAGAAATTTTTGGGCCCGAATTCCACCTGCCTATTGTGAATATTATAACTCTCTTTCCTTTTGTTTGTAGTTATCTGGAATACTTTGTCATCTTCAACCATTCTCAATCACTTATTTAACAGTTTCAACTTAAAGATTGATTTTGTTTGTTATCCAGTCTGGGAGGGTTTTTGTTTCCCTTTTAAATTTCTTTATATCCATAGCAAATGAATCTTTCCTGGACCAGATTGTTTTTGCAGAAGAGACCACCGCTACTGGGATGTTTTTGTACTCCAAAGATACAGGCTTTGGTTGTATATTTATTTAGCGTTTATTTTTCTTCAAATAGTCAGCTATATAGTACTTTTTCCACAGAAAAAGAGAAAGCCTCCTACAAATATGATTGCTGGGTGATCCAATGTATATCCGCACCTCCTCTGCTTCTCAGAGCAAAATCAAGTCAGAGGGTCTTCTGTTGCCAACATGTGCACCCATGCAGAGACAAGGGATTTGGGGTGTGCATACTGAAGCATTTCCCATATGTTCGTTCAAGAAGAGTGTCTGCTGACTCTGCACTCTGCAGTCACTGTATCCTCCCTCCATTTGCTCCTAAATGTACATTTATTCATTCTCTTTACTGGTTTTAGCAGTTCTTTAGTTGTCTCTGAATTGTTTGTCTTTTAATAGGAGTTTGTGGTTTTGTTTCTCCTCCTTTTTGATTTTGGATGATATCAGGTGATAAAATGTGATTCATTGCTGACTTCATAACTTGTCATATTCCAATCAGGAACCTCATTTGTATTTTGAAAAAACAAATATCCACAGTGCATTTTGAAGTTGGTCACTTTTTAAAACACTTTGCCATGAGATAACTTAAGAATGTCTTAATGATCCAAAGATTTTCTTGGTGCTTCTCCATCTCATTATTGTAAATATATGTATGTGGTGTGTGTGTGTGTGTGTGTGTGTGAGTGTATATATGTATATAGTAAATATATATGATATAAAAATGTCTTTATTCTTATACATAGGAATTTTTTATGATATATGATATATGATATATGTGTGTGTGTGTGTGTGTGTGTTCCATTGCTGATTAAACCTTCACAGTTTCCCACAGAATAGTGATTTTATTAAAGTCAATTACTTTAAAGAATAAATTTTTGACTTACTTTTCATTTAAGCCCCTTAAAGTGTCACTTTCATGTATTTCATATTTAGAACACAGATGTTATAAACTGGAATATTTTTAAATCTCTACTTGATCCAACTGTATAGTTTTACCAATATATTTGTATACCAATATATTGCCAAATACCAATATATTGTCATTTGCTCATTAATACTGTCTCAAATCCTCAGATGTGTTTTCTGTGCATTTTCTATGATATTTGACACAAAGAAATGAATTTCAGTTCACCGTTCTATTGTTTTCTTATGTATTATTTTACAATGTTTACTGCAGGAAGAACATACACATCCCCAGTATTATAATATTTAAAGGTTTACTGAAATAAATGATAAACTAGTGTTTCCTTTATAAAGACTTTTCAGAAAAGATGTTTATCATATTAAATAGCCCATGTCTTTAAACATTATTGAAAACTGCACAGCATCTCCATGTGCTGGATACCTATTTTATATATGTCTTACTAATTATGATGCCATAATACAATTATTAGTTAAAACTCAAGGCAAAAATATGAAATTAGGGCTAGGTATATTAATAATGAAAGTAGATAGGAAATCTTATTTCAAAAAAATCTTAATTTCAAAAAGTTGGCTGACTTCTTGTCAATTCAATAGGTTATCAGTGTTTGTAACATACATTTAGGGCTAAAAACAAGCTTATACTAGACATAAGGATTATGTCACCTCTGATATTCTCATTATTTATGCCTATATTAGGAGTGGTATATTCAATCTAGATTATTTTGTTGGAGATTTTAAAAAAATCAAGTCACTTGCCCATGATATGAGGTTTATTTTAGTTAAAAATAGTTAAAATGATATATCATTTTGTCTAGCTGGTTCGTGAACTGTAATATGTTGAAACAGTCTTAAGGAATAGACAACTGAGGACTGTCTGTCCATTGCACCGATACTTTCCCAGGACTTCTCACTTAGAACATACATGCGCTGCAAGTGTCTAGCACTCAGACCTACGACCAGTGTAAAACCCATCTTATACAGCAAAGTTTAAAATCTCCTTATTATTTTAGCTCAAGAGTTGGCCAACATTTTCTGTAAAGGTCCAGTTAGTATATACGGCAGGCTTTGCAAACCATGTGCTCTGTCACACTCCTGCTATGGTAGCATGAAATCAACCTTAAACAACACATAAATGAATAGGCTTGGCTGTGTGCCAACAAAACTTTACTTATAGGAATTAGTGGTAGATCAGATCTGGCCTAAAGACCCTAGTTTGTGACCCCTGTTTTAGGTTAAAAACAAAAACAAAAAACACTAACAAAATCTTTATAATGTCTGACCTGCAACCCACCTCAACCCCAGTGAATTATCTTGAGGTTGGTACATATTACTTTGGAGATCACTATTCTAAATGATTCCTGAGAAATGACCATCATTCTGCCCTGCTTTAGCATTCGATTGATGAATCTTTTAATATTCTAGCTTTGGAGGGAAGGACGGGGATCATAAAATTGTCTTTCATATGTTTCTATCAGTGAGATATATAACATAGTTATTTATGATAAAATGTTTTAAACTGCTCTTCACTTACTTAAGAATTATCTTCTTCAATTTAAAAATACTTAGAACAAATTTCTCAAAGTAAAATAAGCTTTACTTAGGAACTTGATTTTTAAAAAGGAATTCATTATTTTGATTGATTATAGTATCATATCCTTTAAAATTTCAAGAACACAAGAACTGATGAGGCAAATAATATCTTTGTTCACTAGAAAAAATAGCAGACAAATATGCAGTGAATAAATTAACTTAGCTCTGTTTATTAAGGAATTATAGATACTGAAGCATTAAATATTGACAGAGACATCAGAAAATTAGTGCTGCAGCCATATCGGATGCATTCACCACTCTTGTAAAAGCCCACTTTCTACTCAGCCATCAAGTCCGTTTAACTTTAAAAGCTGTTTTCATTGCATCCAAAGGGCATTTTAAGGCACCATGGGTTCTTTTTATTAAAGTCAGCACATTGGAGACTCTTTTGCTGCATTCTGGCATTTTAAAGTTATCTCCTTTCCTGTGGTTTGGAAGTGAAGGGTAGAAATCCGCTTTCTCTTTGCTCCTGCTGTCCGAGTACCTTGGGGAGCTCAGAGCACCACTGACTGAAATTACTGGAGCCTTTAATTCCCGCCTCTCTCCCACCTTCCCATCTCTTTAGTAAAACAACACTTATTTTTAAATGCAGCGCTTCTTTTCAGCTTTCCTGCCTGGAGCTTATAACAATTTAAAATCTGAATTATATCATTTCCACTACAGTTTTAATTTAAAACAACACTCTGTTCATAAAAAGTCAAGAACAGTTACAATATATTTCTTAAAGAGTGACTCCAGCCAAAGATATATCATTTTACAGATGCTATCACAGAGATCACAAAGTACCAAGAGTTCTAATAATCTACATTTCAGTAAGATCAAGCCAAGATAAATTAGGTCTCATAATTTTGAACATATGGCATAACTTCTTGCTTATCATCCCTAATTTTGAAGAATCCATATGCGTTTTCAAAACAGTCATACTTAAAGCAACACTTATCTATTTTGAATCCTGATTTGAACTCAAAAATTTGAACTTGTGAGGTATGAAAAACGATCGCATGTGTTTAGCTATTTCAAATCCCCTATACCGAAAAAAAAAAAAGTTTCTAAATGATTAAAATAAAATTTTGGAGCTAGGCTTTGGATTATTTAGTGCTTAAAGTTTGTGGTTGTCTGACAGCAAGTTTCACAGCGTGGATGACATAGACAAGTATGAAGATATTTGATAGAAACATGCTCAAGGGAAAAGAGAAAATATTTCATAATTACAGTGGGCACTAGAGGGTTAAAATGATGAATTTTATGTTTTCCTGTATGTGTGGTTTAATTCTTGTCCTGTGTTGCTCACCTAGACGTATTTAGTGGAGAGGAGCAATTTATATTGAACAAGTCAGAAAGTAAAACACAAAAGAGACGTCTGAGACTTCTCATAATGGTGGGGAGGAAGAGGGAACATATTTGGTAAACTTTCAGCAAGAAGTCAACTCCTTTCTTCCAAAACTGTAGTGATCCTGAAGGAAATAATTAACAGTAAACCTTTAAAGTGAGCATTCCCTTTAAAGTGTCCATAGCCCCTTTACTATTATTTAGTGAGTATTTAGAAATAGTGACTGTTTCATTTCCTCATAAATGGTATTTATATGGATACCATTAAAAATGAGATTGGTAGCCCCATTTTTTTTAGGATAAAATTAAGTGCCAAGTTAATCTTCACAAGATCATGCAGAGCCCATGTTCTTTCCACTGCATTCTATCATAATGTTTCTCCCACTTGCAGGAAACAGGAAGGTCAAAGGCTCCAGTAACCAGCAGCCGGGGTAGAATCCCTTAATGGATTAGAGGACAGAGGACCAGGCCACGGAACATACAGCCTCAGTGTGAAGGGGACAGTTTCAAGTGAAGAAGCACTGAGAGTTGCAGGGAAGATTAAGAGTAGCAGAAAAGAGACAGAGACCAAGGTTCAGAATATTTAGAACCTGCTAGAATCTAAGCTACCTGGGGCGAGGGGTAGAGATTGCTCTATTTCCTTTGGAGTCACCTATATCTATGGCAGAGCCTGGCACAAACGTTAAATGGTTCAATGCTAAGAGCAGAAGGAAAGGGAGTGAATGTGGAGAGAAGTAGTGACACCATCCATCAGGAAACCACAGCACTACACAGTTATGCAAGGACCCCATGCCAGGGACTATCTTCCAGTTCTTTCAACCCCATAGTCCTATGCCCAATGGTCCTTCCACCAAACCCAGGCAGCTAAGTCTTAATTCTATCTTCACGTCTCAGGGTAGCGTTTTTGGTGGTGACAGCAAAAACAGAATTTCCAAGAGAAAGGAAAGAGACCATTTTTTTTGCATTTTGAGTTTCAAAATTGATTTTGAAAACCCATAACAGAGGTAATTCTTTGATAGAGAAAATGTTTGGGTTTCAAAAGTCCTGGACATCAAAACTCTGGAAGAATACATAATTAATCAGAGTGAGAATATGAAACGTGTGCTTAGGTTGAGGGGAGGAGACAAGGGAGAAGAAGATGGAAGGGTTGGAGGGAAACAAGAGATTAGAAGTCCCAGTAAGTGACTGAAAAAGGTCCCTGTGCTCCACCACCAAAATTGGGTTGGGTCGTGGGATGGAGTTGGTGGTGGTTAAAATAATCCCTGAAAAATTTGGGTAATCAGAGATTAGACAATACATGTGTGCTAGATTCCCAAGTAAACCTGGATGAAACGAAAAGATTCACAAGTTTCCCAGTGTCAAGTCTGGTATGGAACCCATAGAGGTGTACCTAGGGGGAAAAATAGCCCTAAGAGAGGTAATTTTGAGAATTAAATGAAATTTTGGAAAATGGAGGGATATTTAAAATAGTAAGAGATTCTTTGATCATAAGAACTAGTCTATTTCACAAAATGACAGAAAGTGTCCAAGTACTATAATTTGCTTTAAAAATTTGTTACTTGACTGATACTTGCAGATCTTTGGCTTAACTGTGAGGAGATAGAATCTTCTTTATAAAAACATGTAGAAAATGAAACAGTTCTTCTTTTTTTGACTTGTACGCTCTTTACTACTTACTTCAGGAACTGCCTTGTCTTTATTAGAACTAGGAATAGACTATGGTTTTATTATTTTGGGGTACATTTTAAAACTAAGATAGTCTGAACATAAACATGAGTGAATTCCTACTGTATTGATACTAAAAAGCATAAACATCTTTCAACTTTTTTAAAAACCCACTTTTACTATTTTGAAATTCTCAGCAGATTGTGTACCTACAAGATAGATTTTATATTACACCGTTACAAACTTCTTCATGTTACAAGATTTGTATATTTAGGTCCATTAAATGCAGCATTCATATTGTTCATGTTAACAAAGTGTTACAATTTTAAGGAAAAATGATCTTACAGTTTTTAATATCCTGAGGTTTTGTTCTGTTAAATCCATTATCGTCTTAACGAGAAAGTTAGGTGAACGGGTTGATGTGCTGCGACTAAATTATGTTTCTACTACAGAGCCTGTCACCCAGTCTAACATCACCTCCCAGAGAGAGACAGAAAAGCAAAAATTATCCCCAAAGTTTATTGCAAAGATTATCTTACAGTCTTTTGTGATTATAAAACAATTTAATCAAAGTATGGTGTCTTCTGCACTCAAAGAATGCAGAAACAGGAAATCCAGAACAGGAAAGGGTTGCAAAACCATCTTCAGTTTCACTATAAAAATCAGCTTCGTTTAAATCTTAGGTTGCCTACTTAGCCTTCCTACTTAGGATATTTGCACCAAAAATAGTTGTCAAATTTGTCAATGAAAAAAGTGAAAGAGTAATTTAAGGACTCTTAAAATGTTATTAAATGTGTGTGTGTGTGGATACACATCCATATGTATATACATACACACACGTATATATTTAATTTTGAAAAGAAAGTATCTCTTCTCCCAGGGTTTTAATTTAAGGAAAAGCAAAACAAAGTTCTAATTATTCAAAGGGAAAGAGTGGTAACAAATTATATTGGTGATTTCTCAATATTTTACAAAGAGGAAGTAAATAGGAAGTGATCTTTAAAGAAAGGAAAAAGTCAAAATAAAAAAAAGACTTACTACCCAAATTTGCTCAATCCAAAAGGAAGAAAAAAAAAAAAAAAACCACAGTAAACTGTTATGATTTTGACCTAAACAATAGATTAAGACTTTCCATCTCTCCAAATTTATGACCCGTCTGTCTTTCTTTTCTTTTCTTTCTTTCTTTCTTTCTTTTTCTTTCTTTCTTTCTTTCTTTCTTTCTTTACTTTCTTTCTTTCTTTCTTCTTTCTTTCTTTCTTCTTTCTTTCTTTCTTTCTTTCTTTCTTTCTTTCTTTTTCTTTCTTTCTTTGTTTCCCTTCCTTCCTTCCTTCCTTCCTTCCTTCCTTCCTTCCTTCCTTCCTTCCTTTTTTTACTTTCCTTAATCATCTAAATATGCGAAATACCAGGGGGCTTTAATAATATTTAAATACATAAACACAGAATTTCAAGGTAAGAAGGAACCTTTGAAAGTACTTTGTACAGTGCTTTCGTGTTTCAGCTGTATAATAAGGTCCAGTATTGGGAATGACTTAATCCAACACCATGAATTTTAAGAGTTATCATAAAGAACGCTAACTTTTAAATTTTTCTCCTTTAGTTGTTTGCCCTGATACCTATCAATTGAGGAAATACAAGAAAAAGGAAGAAATGTCTAGAAAGATGGGGGAGCTACAATTTTGCTGAAATATCCAGAGCCGATGAAAATGTAAGTCTCTTATCAAACGAGGTTATCGTTATGAGTGGAAACTACATGCGAATGTGGGAAATTCCCTAAATGGAGGCTTACTTACCTCCTGTGTATGTCAAATAGGGAAAAGTTCTTACTTAACACAAAAATAAGGCACCTAATCAATGTCGGTTGAACTAAAATGCCCCTGCAGGGACAGCACTGAGCTTCATTGGTCAAGTATTCTTGGAGCTGGAAGGCAGCCAGGAGATGGTCTAGGCCCAGGGTGTCTCAACCCCAGCACTACTGACATTTTGGACAGAAGGTCCATACGACAGATTGATATTTGGATGGTTGGGCTACAAATAGATTAAATTCCACTTAGAATGCCCACACTGGGAAATTAGAACGTTATTTTGAAAAACTCTAAAAACCTACAGTTCTCCCATCCCTAAGGAATCACTGATTTTGAATTTACAAATTTACTATAGATCTTCCTTCTATGTAGCTTTGAAATAAAGAAAAATACATTTTTTTTAAATCTTGTTTTCTTTTTTTTTTCACATAGTATTTATTTTAAATGACATACTTCACCAGCCGAATTTCAGTTTTTCTAACTGTTTTTAAACAGTTTATTTACCCGTTTTTAGTTAACTGCCCCATTCTCTCCTATGCATTCTTTTGGTTGCTCTTCTCATTTGGATTTGTTTTCTCTGCCTAAATATCCTACTTTATTTTATCTTGGATCACAGAGGAAGAGAAGGTTCCCAACTCTCTTCACATAACTCATCTTCAAACTTATATATCATACTGTGACCTTTACATTTGTCATCATTCAAAATCTAATGTCACTTATACTTTAACATATGTAACAACCTCTCCAGTGATTAGCAATTATATCGTATGTTTCAAACACATCAATCTTAGCATTTATGTTCAAAGACTACACCCAATTTTACTCTGTCCACCTCTGTGCATTCTACCTTGCTTCCACTTTTCATGAACAAAGAAAATGTTTTCTATAGAGAAAAGAAAATCACAGACCCTTTTCTCTGACTGCTTTTCCAAAGGATGTTTATTAATAACTATCCTCCAAATAATTTTAAGGCAGGTGTAGAGTTGAAACTGTGTATAAGGATGGAGGGAGGAGATTATTGTAGACAATGTCCTGGAAGAGAAGCTGTAGTTTTACCGAAATTGTCCCATATACCATAGTATTAGGTTGGTGCAAAAGTAATGGTGGTTGAAAAGGTTAAAAATAATTGCAAAAACCGCCATTAGTTTTGCACCAACCTAATATAAAACTATGCCAAGGGCATGTGATTGTGACCGTCTACAGTTCTTGACTCAAAGTTCAAGGAGAAGTTTTGGGATAGAGACTCCTATGAAGTAAAACAAAGAATGCATCTTTTGTCATGCCAACAAATAAAATGAACTTTCTAACCTCTGAATAATATTTACTTTGGATATTACTTAAAAATTATTTTGACACAGTTACCTTCTCTCTTTTGACATTCTAACTGTTGTTTAATGTTTTTCAGAAGAAACTGATATAGATGCCTTAATTCTGTTTTAACAAGACCTTATTTGAAAACTGGATTATACTTTCCATGAAAGGTTCTCAATATGGCAATGGCCATCTCTCTTAAATAAAGACTTATGAGGACATCATGGGTTAGTAGAACATAGGAGAACCCATTTGCATAAACCTTTCAGATTCCCACTGTTTCCCAATAGATTGGGATATAGTCAGACACTACATATTCACCAAGTATTGGTTAAGCAACTAATGCTTCAGACCTTAACCAATTATTAGAATTCAGTTGCTTCACTAATTCTTAGAATTATTAGAATAAATCTATTATGACAAAAGTGGCAAATAGGTCTTCTTTTGTTTGTTTATTTTAAAGCAAGTAAAAATATCTTTAAGATTCTTAAAACTACATAAGGCAAGGGAAGGGAGACAAAAGAGAAGTCTCCCTTAGCAACGTATACATTGCAGCAGAAAATTACAATCCTTTAGTTCCAATCTTCCAACCTTCACAAAAGAAAACTAAAGCCTAAAAATGGAAGAGATGAAATCGTAAATTTGAAGAGGTGATCCTATCTGATTATATCCAAGAGGAAGAAGCAAGTTTTTAAATATATACGTATATATGTATGTATATATAGTATAACCAAGACAATAGTTGATTGTATTATTGATAAATTATCTATTAAATCTAGTACATAAGTTATTTATGATAAATTTTCTATTATCTATAACCTATAAAGGGACAAAGGGAAGGAGGGAGAAGACGGAGGAAGGAAGAAAAGAAGGAAGGAAAGAAGGAAAGAAGGAAGGATGAAGAAAGGGGGAAAGGCAAAAGAAGAGAAAAACTTACAAGGATTTTATTACTTGAATAAACAAAAACAACGTGGTAAAACTTGGAAAAGCAAATCTCTGATCTTAACCCTTTCAAAAAAAAAAGTAACATTACAAGGAATTCCAGTTCTCTCTTCTCCTTAAAACAACTCAGCAAACCACTTAATCATTTCTAGACCTAAAAAATTAAATATTTTAATCTCAAAAAATATTCCTTAATAAAAGATTAGGAACAATAAAAGATCATTTTATGACAAAAGACAATGAGCCATGTTGATTGAGAAACAATGTTGAAAAAAATAGCAATTTGTTGAAAAGCGACAAGTCATTCAGAATAAAAGGCAATATTGTCAATTTCACCTTATGACAAAGGTGAGTATTTGCCCTATAATATTAACACATGGGTGACATAAAGAAATGAAAGTAAAGGTCACAGTATAAATATAACTTGAGGAATCATTAGATAAAAATCTGAAAGTCACCCACATAATCATCAAAGTTGAATGTCAAGCAGAGAGTTTGGTAAAGAAGGAAAGCAAGTCAGGTCTCTAAGAAAAATCAGAAGAAATGAAAAAATGAAAAGACGACAACAAAGAAAATTCCCTATAATTATCCTTTTATGTTCTCTGCAAAGTGATGTGGAGGAAATGTGCTAAATGGTCATTTTCATACATTCAGTAGGGAAAAATGTTATTTTCCCTACTGACGCAAATTCAAAGGAAAGTAAAAATTAAGAGGCATTTGCATACGTGCTGGGAAGCATTCTCATTTTCTTAAAAAAGGAAAACATTTCTGTGAAAATCACATGAAACAACAATATCGCCCCTTTAGTTTTATCCCAAAACTTTTTTATACATTTCTCTAGGGCTTTAAGGAGGAAATGACATATTTAATATCATGGGTTGAATTACTAATTTATGAAGACTGAGAGAGAATATTTTACATAACTCAAGTTAGCAACTGCTTTTTATATTAAACAGAGAAACTTCAGTGAAGAAATCACCTTTATCTAATTAGATATCTTAAATTACCAAAAAGTAATCAATACATTTTGCAAACTCCCAAGCAGTCAGACAAACTACGAACCATTTGGCCCATAATTTTAATCCATATGTGGAGAGTGAGGACATTTTGTAACAAACTCAAAAAGACCACAAATTGATATAATAATGTATTTAAAGGTAGTTGGAGAAAAGCCTAAGTTTCATTCTGAAGAGATTTTGTTAAAAAATCCATCAGTACAGAATGATACTTCCTGGCCTAAGCCATTTTAGCATAAAAGTTGTTAATTAATATGTCTCAATTACTGGGTTATGCATGTGGTTTCAAACTTTGCTTTTAGGACTCAGAGGCTGGCTCCAGGCAAAATTTCAGTTCATTATCAGTTCAAAAGGCTGCCCAGCTGTATCTTCTTAAGCTACAGTAAATACATTTCAGTCTGGTCCCATCATCTGTACTGTGTGAAGTTTTGTAACAGAGAGTTTTGAAATCACATTTTATGACAGTGAAGCTGCCAGGGGATATTTATTGACTTAATCTCATCCAACATCTCCTGTCATGTGGAACTGTCCCCAGTACAAGGCAGATTATAGTGAATGTGAGCTGCCTCAATTTGGCTCAACATTCTGGCGAAAGAATTTTCCATTACATGGGTGGGTGATATCAACTGAGTTTGGAACCATTCGATTTATTCTGGGGCGGCAGTAGAAGAGAACGCAATAGTCACCAGAACTGAATCTAAGTACGCTCTCTTCTGTTGAAGTTCTGATGAAGTAGCAATGCTGAGATTAGAAACTGTTACTGCTCAATTTATTTTTTAAGTAGATCTAAGCATCTACACTTGTGAGCTGTCTTTGGTATCTGCTTCCATTGTAGTTTCTGGACCCAATGAGATGGTTAGTTAGAGCTCAGTAGAAAGAGGACAGTTGATAGTATATGCAGTTTCCCAGTGTGCACGGATGATGCCAAGGTTCTCTTATAGTTTCCCTCTCATGCAACGTCAATGAATAAGACCACGGAATGTTTAGACGTTGCTTTTTTTACAATTTTTTTTTTCAGTTACAGTTGACATTCAATATTATTTTATATTAGTTTCAGGTGTATAGCACAATGGTTAGACATTTATATAATTTATGAAGTGAGCCCCCGGATAAGTCTCATACCCATCTAGCACTATACAGAGTTATTACAATACTATTGACTATATTCCCTATGCTTTACTTGACATCCCCGTGACTACTTTGTAACTACCAATTGTACTTCTTACTGCCTTCACCTTTTTCACCTAACCCTGCCCCTCTCCAGCCCCACAATCTGGCAACCATTAGTTTGTTCTCTGTATCTATGAATCTGTTTCTGTTTTGTTTGTTCGTTTATATTGTTCTTTAGATTCCACATATAAGTGAGATCACATGGAATTTGTCTTTCAAGTAGTATGCTGGACTTGTTCAATTTCAACAGTCTGTAGAATCCTATTACTTCCCATGTTCCATACGGAAATTGGGATACACACAAGAACAAATTGGTTGAAAGAAAATATAAATAAGATTATGTATGCAGCATCTTAATATTTACAAAAGAGCTCAAATTTTCAACATACTATCTGGAAATGCATAGGTTTATGTTGTTCATGAACAGAGCTTTAAACTTTCTATATAGTTAGGAAAAGCAAAGAAGAAATGGCAATTCCTTTTAATGACAAGAATTTCCTACACTTAAAAATGGAATTTATCATTTCAAAGGACAGCAAATTGTGATAAATTATAGGTAGATTAACTTGATATTCTACAAAGAATCTTGTTTAAAGTAAAATGCATAAATTTGAAATTAATATATACAAAAGGACAAACTTATAGCATTAGATCATATCTTGAAGAATGTAAGTTACATGGATAATATGTGAAATTTATTTTAACTATTGGCATTTTCATCATATAACTAGATTACTTTTACTAAACATTTATAATGATCCTATGCTGTCTACAATATCACATTAAGCCTCTCAAATATTAGTGTCATGAAAGCAATAGATATTTAATAAGTGTTTTTGTTGATGATGGAAATATGCTTTTGTAACAGGAATTTCATTTTTGTTATGTATGGAATTAGTGAAGACAAACCTATATATATCGATAAGATTTCTCTAATTTCACTTGAGAACTACATTTTATTCCATTAAGTAAAAGTAATTTCCTTTATCATTTTCAATTTTAGTGCCTCCTAAATTTTTTTAATTTATCAAAATCACATCAGTATTCACTAACATACTAATAAACACAAAAATATTTTCATCTCCATTTTACAAATAAAAACGGTAGCCAATCATGAGAAAGTATTTATAATGAACTTTTTCAAGGTCGCATAAGAACTTCAGATCCAGTCGATCTCAGATTTTAAGTAACCCAAATTTTAGAATTTGAAGGATCTTTAAAAAGTACCTGACCTGAATGTTTCATTTTATACTTAAAAAACTGAATATTTTTAATGCATTCAGAGAGAAGAAACAACGTGCTCAGTGTTAGAGAGCTAATATGTGGCAGATAAAATATTCCTCGTCTCATTAGTATGGATGTCATTTATATTTTCAAGAATACTGTTAGGTATCATTTTCAAAATAAATTTTAAAAAAGTATATAATCATATTCCTTTTTAAATCTACTTTATCATATGTTATCAAATGTGGTGATCTTACGTGTCCCAGGTGTATCCAGAAAGATTTCTAGATTACTTACATTGCTTGTGTAATATTTGAGATATAAAATACAATCCATGCCGATTTGTTGCATTTCAATAAAAAATAAATACACAAAGTTTTTCTTTGAAATAATTTAAGAAGTTTTACATTGTATAAATGTGTAGTTTCATATTTCCCCCCAATATCTTACAAAGCACTATTGACAACCTTCCACTATACCTCTTCCAACATATAGGACATACAAGAGGAAGACAATATATCTTTTTTACACATGAACCAAATTAATAAAAAAGCCGTAAATAACTTGAGAGCCTATCCCTTAACTAGTACTTTTCAATCCATTAATAGGGGATTACATCATCTCTACTATGTTAAAAGAAATCCAAACAATAGATCTTTTGTCAAAGGTACTAATAAACCAACTCTAAAATATGATGTCACTTCAAAAGGAACAGAATTTTAGTAATAAGAATATAACACCGATATGACACATGCAGATAGTGACCTCATGCTAGAGAATAATGTCTTGGTCCCCAGAATAATACTAGTAGTAGGTAGAACATTTTTAGAAAAAAACAGTAAAATACTTCAAAATATTACCCTGGAAATATATAAGAATTAAATTGTATTATGCCAAAAATCGATCTTTTCTTATTACTAAGGATACTCCAATTAAATGAACATTTTCTTGCACATATTATATTCATAGAGCCATCTCTATATTTTAGACAGCCATTTACCAAAATATTAAACATTTTCTCACTTGTGACTCACCTGCTCAAAGAAGAGGTCACTGTTATCATCCAGGTATTTACTGAAAGGGTTGGGTTCATAGACTTCTTCCTCATTTTTCAGTAATATTTTGGATTTTACCGGTACTGGGCGAATTACTCCAGGTTTAGTCTTCATCGACATCAAATAATTTAAAAAAAAATACAGAAATAAACACTATTAAAATAAACATGTGCATTATTAAGCCATTCAAATGTTCTCACAAAATTTATTTTTTAAAAGTGTAAAATGATTTTTCAAATACCAGAAAACAGCCTGGAAATCAAATGATTTTAACTAATGTAACTTCAGTTTTCAGTTAACTGTTACAGAAATCAAATCATAACGATCTATATTATATGTTCAAAATGCAAAAACTTCTTGATTTAAGTTTGGGGCAATTTCAAAATGATGCTTCACAAACACCGAACACATTTAAACATGGTCTTATATATCCATGCCAGTGCATTCAGTCAATATGTATTTCACTTGACAAATACTTATTGGGAATATTCTCGATGCCAGACAGCATTCTCATTCTGGGCACCGTAGAACAGATGAATTTAGCATATCCACCAAGCCCACAACAACCTTCCTTCTCTGGAAACTGCCCCCCACCCCCACCCATGTCCCCAAATCCACAGAGATACGCCCCCAGAAACTATGTTCATATCACGTATGATGAAACCAGGGGTGGCCTTCTGACGTGAGAGGGTGGGAAGTGGGTAGCAAACAGATTTTCTCTTCCAGGAATGTGGAATGGGTATTTAAACTGCTCTGTAGTCACTTTGGGAAATTGAAATTATAATATGTCAATTTGGAAGCCACGGGAAAGGCTAATCTGCCATAAAACAGATCTGATAAGACCAAGAAAGACAGAGCAAAGTACATGGAGAAGCAA
This sequence comes from Rhinolophus ferrumequinum, assembly GCF_004115265.2. NCBI lineage: Eukaryota > Metazoa > Chordata > Mammalia > Chiroptera > Rhinolophidae > Rhinolophus > Rhinolophus ferrumequinum. Next base: position 21,683,978 of record NC_046286.1, on the reverse strand, counting down.
CTGAGACAGGAGGGAACATTCAGGCCTTTCCAGAACTGAATTCCAAAACATTCCTGGGGTCCAGCTGGATTTTTTGTCCCGAGGCTCCCTAAGATTTTCCTTTTACACTAGATTCCCTTTTTTCCAAAATCAAATTTACTTCTATAACTCGCCATCAAAAGAGTTTCCGCCCATAGACCAGTCATTCAAGTTTCATAAACCTGCACCACCCAATGTCAGTTTGATGAAAGAGAGAAAGAGAAAGAAATCTAGTTTGGGGCAATTTCAAAATGATGCTTCACAAACACCTAAATCTTGTTACACTGTAAAAATGTCACAAAATGATTGATAAGTTTACAAAAACATCCCAAACAAGAATTCAATAAAAAGTTGTGCAACTTCTTCTGTTTAAGCATTTTGCTGTAATCATTCTTTTCAACTCCATTTCCTTTTGGAAAATAGTAAATCAGCTCTCCTCAGTCAGTACTAATGCCCACAAGTGAAGCCTTAAGGGACTACATCTATCTCTCTGCTCTATAAACTCAAATGTTTTGAGTCTTGAATAAATGCCACTCTGCAATACTTTTGTCAGTCGATATTTTCCTAGTTGTCTTATATATATATGCCAACTGGGAAAATACAGATTGAGAAAAGTCTCTATTTTCCCCAGGGTGAGAAATATCTCCCATTTAAGAAACTCGGATTTCTTTTACAGAGAAAACTGAGCAAGTAACATGGAATTACGCGTGAAGTCACACAGTGGAGTGTATATATGAGAGCAATATCCCTCCAGTAAACTCAACACAAGAACAATGCCCAGACAGTTATTGGGACAGGCCTGATATCTGGGTCACGATCCTAAATTGTCCAGATTCCCTGTCTCTTCTTTCCACTTGATTTCCTGTTTCATTTCTCCCTCCTCTGCTCTTACTCCTGTACCTTCTCTTTCTCTCCTGCTCCTTTGTGAGGCAGGGAACCAATACAAGAACTCCAGTCCTCAGGGCCTACCAGATTCTAAAACCAACATGGAGCTTTAGGAGCTAAGCTTGGTGGCAGTACACAGACAGATGAAAGCACTACAATAGGCTAAGAGAAACATGACCACTGGTCCCTGTATCACTAGCAGACAAATGTTTTGGGTTATCCTGGCCTGGAGCCTTTCATTCAGATCATCTCTCTTGGGATCGCCATCCTCCAGGGTGAGACTAACTAACACAGTCTTCTGGGTGGTTGGCTATCAAGTACCTTCAGTATCAGAATCAGTTACTGATGCTTCAACTTGTTTCTCTACCAGCCTTTATGCTCCTTAGTTCCTATGAATTTCCTGGATTTGATGGTTGACTGACAACGTGACAGTGATTCTTTCCCTATTTCTTCTACTTTACCAGATTTTCCACATGCTCTTTTCTGGGACTCTGTGTCCCTAGGCTTGGTCTATGTGAAGTCTGGGAGTTTTACTCATTTCAGTTTGCTTACTTGATGTTGATATGGTTGCCCTGATTTTTATATTACATTTATCACCTCTTTTTTTTTTAATCCTAATTTTCTCTTGCACCTTAACTCATTGTCACTCAGTCATTAGTATTTCACAGACATGGAGGCCACCCGTGGGCAAAGGAAGACTAGACATAGTTTGCCTTTGACACTGTTCAAACTTCCCAACCTATAACCTTTACCCATACCCTCCACACCCAACTGTCTCTCAGGATTTAGTCAAATTGGAAATAGAATCTGGGTGCCCCATTTCTGAATCTCATGCACTTCCATGGTGCTACACCAATAGATTATGTTCATGGCAGCTCTGCATCTTGCTCATACCATTCTACATGCTTTGAAATGAGCCTCAACATCTTTGAGGACTCATTGCAGCTTACACCATCCTCTTCCCATAGACCCAGATGCACGGTATTCAATATTTTAAGATAGATTATCTCATCAATTCATTACATACAACCCTGTAACAGGTTTAGAGAGAATAAGTCACAGGCCAAGTCATGCAGTTAATTTGTAAAGAAGTCAAGGTTAAATCCAGGTGTGATCTTATCAAGCCCATGATTTTAATTACTCTTATGCTTTTTCTAGAAAGAGAGAGAGGAGCACATAGATGTTTAAATCATTTTAAACACCCAACTTTCCATAACTTCTGCTGTCCAATCATTAACAATTCCCACATCCTTGATTTTGCCAGTTACCCCATTCTGTGTGATCTTACTTTTATTTTCACTATCCTTTCTAAATCCAGTTTTTCTTTTCTTACGGGTGGCACAAATGTTCCTGCCAATAGAACAGCACTGAAATACTGTAGGATCTGATGTTTCCTGCTCAATATACAAATCCATACTTCCTCCCTTCTTCTACACACGCCCACGCGCGCGCACACACACGTCCCACACGCCACCTCCTAATAGTCAAATCCATCATACAAGCAAGAGTATCAAAGTGCCTTTTAGAAAGTCTATGAAAGAGCATATATAAAGCATATGAATACTGACCCACATAAGGCTATCTTGGAATATTCGTTAACTTCTCCTCTGCTCTTCCTAATACCTGTTCCTCAATGTCAAATAGTCATGTAATCTACATTTGCTAAAGATTAAATTGCAACACAAGTAAACTCATGTCTCTATCCAAATAAGAAGATGTCTGCTAGTACCTTGCCACTCAGAATGGGGAAGACAGGTAAACAGCAGCAACATCGCCTCAGAAGTGCCAAAACTTGGGCTCTGTCCCAGACCTACTGAATCAGAACCTGCTTTGCAACCACATCCCTGGATGATTCATGAGCACATTAAAAACTGAAAGGCACTCAACTAAAATTCATCCCATTAACACGTTTGTGCTGCCCACACAAAAATAGGTCTTCCTTGGTCTGCCATCTGAAAGATATCTCTTTAACCTTGAGCTTCTGCCTCCAGATTGAAGGAGAGGTTTTAGAATACACTGTCTTTTATTAATTTCTAATCTATATTGTATCTCTGCTCCTAGCCCCCTGATATCTTCAGACTTCAAGTAGACTTTGGTTCTCTAATCCTGGCAAATGTAATTTGCTAAGTCTGTGTCCAAATGAAAATAAAGGAAATTAGATAAATCAAGTTAGAAGAGTCTATAAGAGTGAGCTACTGAAGAGTCTATAAGACTGCCATTGTCCAGCAACATTATAACCAAACTAACCCAGAGAGATCCTTCTTTCATTTCTATCTGCTACAGAATCCGTAGAAGAACCAGGCTCATGACTGATACACATAAATGTCATTCTTATGATGCCAGAAAAAGCAACTCCATAATTTTCTTTCCAGCCTAAGTGGAGAAATAAAAACAGGTAATAATTCTCATAGTCAGCACAAAGAGCACAAGAAAGAACAATGGAAAGGTTCTCCAAATGGCAAATTTCAATGCATGATGATGAGCCCACTGAGAACTGATTTACACTGAATGTAAGACATTTTAGAAATGCCTCAAAAACAAAACAACCATCATTTTGGCGCTCTGAAGCAAACCTCTATCAGAGGTTCCCTGGAGCCATTTTTCCAATTAGAACCTAATCTATGTCAGGAACTGTAGTATCTGCAGAGATGAGGAAGACATCACCTCTGTTCTCAGAAGACTGAAAATACAGTTGAGTAAATCACAGAACAATAAGAGTGTAAGTCAAGTCACGTCACTCGACTCCTCTCAAAGCTCTCTAATGCTTGACCTTTTCACTTAGAAAGTGAAAGTCCTGCTGCAAATCCTGCTGAGGAGCTTCTGTATGACCTAGTCTTTTCTATCCCCAATCAGTTTCTCCCTTTCCGATCTAATCTCCTGCTGCTGTCCCTCTTGCCCCTTTCACTCTCTCCACTCTCGCACACACATGACCTTCCCTCTTCTAGGAGTTTGCACTTGCTCTTCGTTTTATCTGGCACTCTTTTCTCCCTTTCCAGAATTGCAATCCTTACGTCTTCCCCTTTCCTGCCTTCGTTTTTCCCCCCCACAGTATTGATCACAATCTGACATCAGTTTGTTTATTGTCTTGCTTTCTACACTAGATTATAAGCTCTGTGAGGCCAGAGATCATTGTTTTGTTTACTTTTGTGTCTCTAACACCTAGAACTGTGCCTGAAACCTCATAGGTGCTAAATTAATATTTGAAAAATGAATAAATTCATTGATGGGCAGAAGCCCAGTATGTTGGCTAGAATCCAATATGGAGGCCTTAAGAGGTGTTGATTGCCAGCTTGGGGTCTCCCACTATTTTTCCTGAATTGAATTTTTTGTTACAGTCTAGCCCAGGAAGAGGAAACTTCTCAAGATAAAAGCTCCACTCTGCCTTTCACCAGAAAAAGGAAAGTGGGTTAGTGAGGTCTTCCCTCAGAGATAAGAGTAGAAAGCTGAAATTGTCATCTCTGATAGATATAAGAAGTCAAGGCCAGAGACCAAGTCTCTAGGGACTTTACAAGATTTTAACCCTCTCCATTGCAAAAAGAAAAATGGTTGCTGTGCCCCTTGTTTACTTATTGTAATAAGCAATAAAACTCAACACTGAAACACAATAATATCATCTGTTTTGGAGAATTCAAAAGTGATGTAGAACTCAGGAGAGCATATCTCACTCTATTGTTAGTCTTGAGGGAGAAAAAATCCAAGAGATAGAATATGTGGTGGCAGGTTTTAATGGCCTATGAGGCACTGGTCTAAGCCTGCTATTCATTTGTGTTTATAATTCATCAAGTATACACTTATATTTCAGCATTGCTACTCAGGGCATTATAAAAATAGGCATTGTTTCTGCCCTTTGGAACTTACTATATAATCATAGTTCTCTGACAACAAGTTGGTAATACCTCTGGCTGGAGACCAAAGTTGAAAATTAACAGCCAGCACTGACCTAGAAAATCCATTACCAATAATTTAAAATAATGGCTTCTCAGAGAAACACCTTTCTTAAAGTAGTCACTTCAAATAGTGGACTGTTTTTAATTGTTTTTGACTATAGTAGTAAGCTCTGGGGTGGTTGTGATGAGGGAACACAAGAAATAAAGGCTAGGATCCCAGCTTTCCAGCGCTTATTTTTATTATACATCCAATTTTTTTAAAAGAAATAAGATGTGTAATAAAACAGAAGAATGTAATAAAACACAGCGTATAAAAAATTCTGTGAGTTTGGATAGGAATTCTGCCAAGTTGATGGATCCAAAGAGTTTGTGAAAATTCCATAGTTGTTTCTTTTACCCATTTCTCCAGTCTTGTCTTCATTCTCCAGTGTTATTATTAGAGTTTCTGTGACAACAAGCTCATAAAAACTCAAAAACATTCTACCCATCAAGATTGTTGACAAAAGGAACATTCTCTAAATCATTTAGCTGATTTATTCATTCAATTAGTAAGAGTTTAGTAGCTCAAATTCTTTCTTAAATAAACAATATCATATGTTTGAGGCAAATCCTTAAGCTTTTTTCCCCTCAAATAAATATCTCAAATTTCAAAACACAACAATTTTTAAGGCTAAGAAACACAGACACACACACACACACACACACACACACACACAACCGATTTGTATACCACCCATTAACCATGGGACTGTTGACACGTTGTTGTAGATATCTATATTTCAGTTTTTTTTTTCATCAGAATAATGAAAATAACAATTCCTGGCATACTTATTCATAAGGTGATTGTGAGAATCTAATGAGATAATATGCTTGACAGACTTTGAAAGAAAAAAAAGCATAAAAGGAATTTGAAAGGAAAAAACTTCCTTTTTTCTATTTTCTCATTTATACTATAGAGGGTTGATATTAAGTGATCTACACTATCTATAAAACTTGATCTGTTTTTTCCAAACAATGCATAATTATTACGATAGTTGTACAATAATAAAAATGCATAGGCTTTCAAGAATTATAAACCACATCCCATGGCTCAAGAAACATTTTGCAGAATGTACATGACACAGATTGGCCAGATTGAAATATTTCAATGGTTAAAGAAAAGACAATAGCATGACTCATACCTGAGGAGGCGTATGTGATAAGTGCTGTAGCATTTAAGTATGTTGTATCAAGGAAAAGCTTGTCAAGGACAAACTGCATTTCGGCTTAAAGAAGACATGAGTGCTACACAAAAGATTTTAGGGCTGCATTTTCTGAACGACAGGGACTTCAAGAGCCCTCAGAAAGATGAGTCATGCACCACTAACGCAGGACACATCAGCTGGCATTCAGAACTGAGAATAAAGTATCTGCAAGTTTAAATACTGTTTTTTCTACTGTTCCAGTAAACAGCATTTGCTTTTACCTGCTTATGGCCATGTGGCTTATCGTTTTATATTTCCAGATTCAGTATTCCATCATGGACAACAATGAACATTTTGTAATGGCATGAAATTTCAAAAGCAAAACCCAAATGTCATCTAAACCACACTCCCCTACCTACCTCCAAGGAAGACCAGCGTTTCCCCATTTGGTAGAGCCCAATCTGTTTTCTTATCCAGAGAAAAAAGAGACTTCACCGGCCTCTGTTAATATAGTGATGGCTCATCTCAGGAATTAGGAAAGCCTGTGAAGAAGTTTCAACCTAGGTCCTCCTTTCCTTATGCTCCCTTTATCATGCTAGGGGAAGCACTACCCCCAGGTGTAAAACTTCAGCTCCCTAACTGACCCTACCCAGTCTCCTCCTATTCAGTAAGTGATCAAGTCTTTGCAGGTCATGCTAAAAAACCAGGCCAGGGCCAACACAGGAGGTGCCCCAGGAATGTCACACTTCTATAGAGGCCCAATTTCCCAACTCCTTCACCACCCTTTTCTTATTCCTCTTGAATTATCTAAAATCCATAATGATTCCTTTTTGAAAGTCACATAGAAGAGGATAACCCCTAACACTGTGATCTTACAAAATCTATTTAAACTCTGTGAGCCTGTTTCTTTATCTATAAAAATGGCTGCTCATATGATATCAGAGATAATATATTAGAGACTTTGTGTACAACAATAACGCCTCCCATATGTACAGGGCTGCATTGGTAACTTCAGATATTATGACATGTAAGCCTTACGATAACCCCTTCACGTTGACAGAGGAGTTATACCAACCTCCATTTTATAGAGGGGTATTTCCAGTACCCTCATCTCTTAGTTCCTTTTCCAGTTTTGATGTACTGGGATGCTGTTTAATAGAAGAAGAGAAACTGAGGCAAAGATTGGTGAACTAGTTTCACAAGGGCTCCTACATTATTCTCTCTGTGCCCAGTACTAAATAATTTGGCTTCCAGAGTAAACAGTGAAAATATTTTAAGAGAAAGGGCCAGGTCATATTTTTTTGTCATTTCAATGTTGAATTGGCACAGTAGCAATGTAAATAAGCAAATACGTAAGCCAAGTTAAAAAGAAAAATATATGAAAAAGTGATATATTCTTAAAAAGTCAAATCTCAAAAGCACAATGGCTTCTGTACTGACCTTGTGCTACCACAGCAATTTATCATATATTTTCACTTCAACCGATTACATTTCTCCCCTAAAATAGGAGTCAAATAATTTTAACTACTTATTTTATACAAACACACATTTACTTATGTCATTTGACTATAGTCTATAATATGTTCCCAGTAATCTTGATTTTTGTGCCATACATACACATATGCACACATATAAACAAAAAGCAATATATATTATCAGAATTACCTGTCAGATGGCATGTATGTGTATGGGTAGTAGTACACATATGTGTATTTGTGTGTGTGTGTATATATAATATACGTAGAGGATATAGTTTTGTTTTTCAAAAGCACTCTTATTTATTCAAATTATTAAGAACTTAATCCTGAAGAGAATTCATGGTGGCAAATATTAGAAATTCATTCGTGAAAATGAAAAAATGCATAATTTCATTCATAAATTATATTAAGAGTAAAAATATCATAAATCCTTAAAGAAGTAAAGACATATGACATCCCTTGCATAAAATTATTTCTAATCTATTTTACTCCCAGGTAATGTAAATACAGAGCTATTGTCATGAAATAGAAGTCAAACTCATTGATTTGAATAATTATATTAATGCAGGTGATGTTCTTTTATGTGATAAGCTTGCTTGATAATAATCCCTTCACAAACCTACGTATATCTCAAGGGCATTTAGGGATTAAAACTTAATTTAAAATTTGGTTAAGAAATTCCTTGAACTTGTTAGAGAAAAGGTCTAAAGTAAATGCAAAGTAATTATCACCAAAGTCAGTCAAAGCAATGCTGTGTATTTTTCCCTCTAGAGAGCACAAATGTAGAATTTATAGAATTATTTTATTATGCAGGAAAAGGTTTATTTATTACATTTATAGAGTTGTTTTTACTGTGTCCATTTTATGAAGTCATTGTATATATCGGGGGTGCCCAAAAAAACGTATACACATGACTTATATGCATCGTTTGTTATTGGTATATGTTGAGTATTACAATTTCAATACAGTTGTTTCCTTTCTTAAAATTTGTTTACATTTTTTGGCATCTTCTGTATATTTGCCTCTTTGAAATAGTTTCTTAAAATATTAACCCAAGAACTGTCATGAGTATGTCAGCCTGATAATATATTTACATACACAAATATTTACTTATACATGACTAAATACATATATTTAGTCATTCAATATCTAAAATCTTTGTTGTGTGTACTGTAAGTATTATTATATATGAGGATATTAAAATATTCTTGATTTTCAGTGCTACTTTCAAGAAACAAGTATATCATTATTTTAAATATTAAAATAAATTGTAGTAATATTTCCATATCTAAAGTGGGAAATTGTTCAACTTTATTGTTATTGCAGTGCTTATTTCTGTGGCAATCCCTTCACTTCACTGGGTTAATAATCATATATTCACAGTGCTAGATGGAAAGTACGTAATAGAAAGCTGTCACTGTTCAATTAGATATTTGAGGCCCAGACTCCCAGGTTTGTGACTTATCTAATGTCAGTCCAGTAGTTAATGTCAGAGCAAGAAGTATAAGGTGGGTTTTTTGGCTCCAATTCCAGCATTCTTTCAACTATATTATACTGCCTGCCACTGTTCTAAGCCAATTGACATTGAAATTACACACACACACACACACACACACACACACACACACACACACAGAGGCAAAGGCAAACACACCGCATGTATACAGTATATGTACAAACACCAACATACCCAAGCAGTTTGATTGAATCAGGCTATTTTAAGAGTTAAACTAGGCTTTTTATGATTTTTCAGACAAAATAAAAATAATGTCATCATTTAGGCATGATAATGATAAGATGTAGGACACTAAAAGAAATGCATTAAAGGGGAACAAAAAGCAGTATTAAGCAGTGGTTTGATCTTCTTAATGACTCAAACTGCTTTATTAGAAATTTTCATTTATTTTATTGCAGGTGTCTATATTGTTCAGAAATTTACAATTATAAACAATAAAAATTAGAAGACATGGAGAAAGTCTTTAGTAATACCTAGGCAACTTATTTCATGGTTTCAGTTTGCTAAGCAATTCTCTACTTTAATCAAAATTTTACTTATAAATACAAAACAGATTCTAGATTCTAGATCTGTGCTGTCCGAGGCAGTGGTCACTAGTTAGTCCCCGTGTTGAACCCTTGAAATATCACTAGTCTGAATTGAGATGGGCTGTAAATGTAAAATACATCGCAAATTTCAAAGAATTTGTCCAAAAAAAGGAATGTAAAAGTATCTCAATTTTATACTGAGTATACGTTGAAATGGTCAAAATTTATATACCATTAAATAAAATATATCATTGAATATATAATATAATAACATAATATTATAATAACATAATATTGAATATAACCTGTTTCTTTGTATTTTTTAATGTGGTTACTAGCAAATTGTAAATTACATATGTGGCTTGCATTTATGGTTTACATTGTATTTCTATTGCTCATCACTGGTCTAGACTATTCTCGTGCTAATCTTTCTGTCTGAAATATCTCATTTCCTATTTCCTCAAGTCCAGAACCTCCCCTATATTATCTAATACGACCTTTTCTTTGAACCTTTTTCTGAGCTCTCCCATCAGGAACTGAGTTCTCTCCTCCTCTAAATTCCAACATCTTGCTTCTGACCCTGCCAATTCTATTCTAACGCCAATTACTAGAATGCAAGTTACGGGTAAATAGGATCTATGTGCGGTTTTATGTTTGTTTGTAGCCTGTAAAATAACCACCATGGAGCTTAAGTAAAGCATTAGTAAGCTTTCATTAGACTAGTAAGCAAATAAATGTATATGTAGTAAATGTATTCTCAGTTCACTTTCACTCCGATAAAGCTGTCTTGAGGAATCAGAAATTTCTACAGTAGGTCTATGACGTAGTAGGAGGATACGTACCAGCTGAGTCTCAGATACTGTAGAGGATGGTGAGGAGAGGTTTGCCTGTAAAATATAAACATGGTGTTTTTAGTGAAATTAATAATTTAGTAAAATAATATATCTATGTCATTAGTATTTAGAAGTTCTTTTATTATTAAGGTGATAAATGTACATTGTAAAATTCTTTAAAAGCATAAAGTAAAAAGAAAACTATTATTATGCCACCTAAAATTATTCTTAGCATTTCTGGTACATTGCCTTACAATATTTTTCCTACATGTTTTTATTCAGTTTACATAACAATGAATATGATGTTTTGTTGGTTGATTTTCCTTAACATATTAATAGAAGCACTATCATAAGACATCAAAACTGCTTCAAGGCCACACAATGTCTCATTCTCTGTATATTCCGGATTTTACTTAACTGTATCAGCATGGTTGGATATTTACATATGTTTACTGTAAATTAAAACAAAAGACTTTTCTTTAAGTATCTTTATACAAAAAATAAAGTTTTCATGATTTGTGAAATAAAATGATTTGTTTTTTAAAGTTTTTTTTTTTTAAGTTAAGGGAGGCCAATATTGTTTCTTTATCCTTAGTTTCTGTATTTCACTCCTTTCATCTGAATGCAGTTTATTTCTTTCAAAAGTAAATGCTTTAATAGTTTTTTGGACTTTGTGTGAAAATGTTTTTATTTTGTTCTCATTCTTGAATGAGAGTTCTACTGGACATAGAATTCTAGACTAATAGTTATTATCTCTCAGTATTTTAATGGCACTAACCCACTGGTTCTGGCTTATGTCACTGCTGTCAGTCTAAATGTCATAACTTGGTTGATCATCTGTCTTCACATTTGCTTAGTGTTTAAGATTTTCCTCCTTGACTTTCTGTAATTTTACTGTGATGCGTCTGAGGGAGGATTTCTTTGTATGTATCCTTTTGTGGGGATTTGGTGCATGTCTTCATTTTTAGTATGCGTTACCTTTCTTCAATTCTGGAAAATCCTCCATGAATATCTCTTCAAATTTTACCTTTCTCTCATTATATCTAATCTCTTCCCATGGAGCTTTTATGAAATACGTTGGGTCTTCTCATTCCATCCTCCATTCCTATAAAATTCCTTTTCCATATTTTTTTATCTCATTATTATGTTGCATTCTGGATGGTTTACACATATAAGCATGACCAACAGTTAATTTTTCTTCAACCGTATATTGTTATTTTTAACATGGTTATTGAACTTTATACTGGAATGATTTTATTTTTAACTTGTACATATTCTATTTGGTTATTTTTCAAATCTGTTTTGGTGGTAACTATAACTCCTGTTAGCTAGTTCAACATTTTTAATATATTTATCAATTCTTTCCAGATTTTTCTATAGTTCCTCATTGCTAAATCTCCTGTTTCTTGTATCTGTTCACTCTCCCTCATGTCTCTCCCCCATGATGATCTTTACTCATTTTATGGCTTTTTTTTAGTTTATCTTCAGTCAGGGCAACTTTGATGATGATTTCTGTAGGTGTCTGAGAAGCCCTGGGTTGGAAAACTATCTCTACAATACATTTCAAATTTACTCTTGTAGGAGTTCTACTGTCACTGGACCATTTTCCATTTTATTTCATCACCCTGATATTTCTAAACGTCATGGATGGAAGATCACCACATATTCAGGTTTATGGCCCACTTTATCATGGATGACTATTTTACCACCCAAAAGAGCAGGATGAAGATGATAGATGGATTTACCTTTTTCTATTTCATGCTTCATGGCCAATATGGCCTTCTAGGCTCCTGGATGTACACAGTTCCTTTACAGGTCTTAGACTTGTTACGTAGTGAAAATTAAAATCTAGGCTACTGGCTCCTAGCACCTAGGTTCTGAAGTACCTGTGTTCCCTCACAGTTCGAGCTTCTTATAACATTCCCACTTGGAGCTCTCACTTCATTTCTGGCACTCAGAGGTCTTCCTTCCTCCCTCCCTCCCTCCCTCCCTCCATCCCTCTTTCTCTCTCTCTCTCTCTCTCTCTCTCTCTCTCTCTCTCTCTCTTTTACTTTCTCTCTGTCTCTCTTTCTGTCTTTTAGGTTAGGATACACAGACACACACACACACAGACACACACACACACACATTGTTTTATAGTTATGTTTTGTCAAGCATTGCTGCATTTAATTGGGAGGCTGAATTCCCACATCAGCTAAGCCTTCAACTTTCATGGGAAATGGTCAACATACAGATGCATAATTATAAATGTACTTGGCTAAACTACAGTAAAGTTGTGTTCCTAAATATTTGTATTCTTTTTGAAATTGCAAGTATTTTCAGGGTATATTATAGATGTGTCAATATTGCTTTCACTTTCTGATGAGAGATGAATGATACTAAAAATTGAAAGCTTAATGGTTCTTATGATATTGCCAAGAATATAGGACTGTGAATCACCAAACATAATGATTCGGTGACTGCAGTCCTTCTTACATTGTGTCCAACACTTTTGTTTGCTGCTTTTTGACTCACGTCATCCTTGGTTGCTCCACGGAAGCAGGATGTCTTGGCTAAGTGCTCCCCATCTCTAATTGCTGTAGACTAGGTGGGTCTGCACTGAGGTTTATGGCTATTCTGTGCTGCAGAAAATCGCCCTTTAGAATGTCCATCATGGTGTTTATTCTGTTCACCTAGAGGTTCGTTTCTAACTTTATTATGCAATGTGAGTAATGATGATTTCTTCTAAAATCTTAGTTTTTTTCCCTTTAATTTTCCCCTTAGTTTTTTTCCTGTTAATTTTTCATTATTGCGCTAATGAAAGGATTCTCTATGAATTTCCTAAGTTAAATTAATACCGCCTGTGAAATATGCTGAATTAAATGCATCTTAACTAAAACAAAACACAGTTAAATTTTTAGTGCAGTAATTATAGGAAAAAAGAGGACACACATTTAAAAATAAAGCATTTGCACAATTTAACTACATTACTATAATAACATTTATAAGTATTGTTCTAAATAATACCAAAGTATTATAGGGAAAAAAGATAAAATGCTCAAACATATTAATTGAATTAGCACTCAATTCAAATATCTTTGTATCCAGTCTCTAAAAGTCCCAAAAATTCCCTCACTGGGAATGGTGACATAACAATAAGAGGCTTTAGACATCCCAGGACATTTGTATTTTATTGAACATAATGAACTTCATTTCACCATTACGAGAAAGTATTCCCAGAGAAAGGACAGAACTAAATATGAACCTCAGGGTTAAGTAAATATTTATAAATCCAGATCCTTTAGCAAAAAAAAATATAATAATAATAATAATAATAATAATAATAAACCAGGGGAGCCAAAAAAAGTATACACATGACTTGTATTCATCTTTTGTTATCAGTATATTATTACAATTTTATTATTATATATATTATATATATATAATTATAATTTTAATGCAGTCGTTTCCTTTCTTAAAATGTGTGTACATTTTTTGCCACCCTGTGTGTGTGTATATATATAAATATACATATAAATATTTATATATATATATATACACACACATATATATACACATACATAGGCTTATGTGTATTATGAATATAACCTAGATTCTTTCAATCAACCTAATCATTTCAAAGCTTTTGAGAAGCCTACGTCTGCTTCCCTAATACAGGTTAATGATGTTTATTAAATGTTGTAGCTATAGTTATGTTACCAAAACTGCAACAATTATTTTTCAAAAAGTGAGGAAATTTGTTTGCTGACTTGAGATTAGAGCAGTGAGTGCAGGGAAGAGGCTACTATATTTGAACAACTGCCTATCAGTCTCCTGTGGTAGAGAAACAAGTTGAAATACCTAAAAATAAACTTGAAATTGGACTTGAACAACATTAAGGTTTTATTCATTAGTGTCTATCCACATTAATACTAACTGTGAAGAACATTAGAAATGAGTGTAAGGATGGCTCTTGTGTGAAACGAAATCCCATAATCTATATTCTACAGCCTTTGACGTTATTTTGAGTACAAAAGGAAGAAAAGTCAAAGAGAGAGAGAGGGGACATTTTAACCAAAACATCATTGAAAGGAAAAAAAAAATCTAACAGGTCAATCAAAAAAATGTGAAAGTCAAATTTTTTTACTTCAAAGAAAACCTATTATCTTAAAGAGTTAGGTTATATGGAAAGTAAAAGAGTGCAAGACTAAGAAAAGAAATGAGGATTTGAAATCCACTGAAAAATAAATTGCTACACAAGGCCGCCACTTACTTACGGCCACCACTTGCGCTAAGCCAGCTTTGGAAAAACCATTTTCCTCTTCCAACGACTTGATGCCAGAGGCACATGAAGTACAACTAAGCTCCTTAGTCATTGTCTAGAGTTGCTTTTCTTTACAGTCTGTAGCTTTTCTCCATTCTTGACACATGTCGTTTTGGCTCCATTACACTGGCAGACACCCTCTTAGGGGACTGGGGCAAAATCAAGTTGTATCAGATAAAAAGTATTGAACAGTTGTTTCTGCCTTATGTGTTCTACATTTGTGGCATCCACTTTTGGCATTTGTTTTTGTTTTGTTTTTTTTTTTCCTTTTCAGCAGTCATATCCTCCCCACCTGAATATTATATCTGGTTCAATGTCATTTAAATGTTTGTATTCCACCCTCTCTCTGTTGACTGAGTTTTCTTTTCTCAAGGCTCAAAAAACTTTAATTAGTCATAATGTATTGATTAAAATATGTTATTTCTCCCAGACCAGACTGATTTACAGATAAAATGGCAAAACTTAAAATATGAACTGAGCACCTAATAATCATTGAGTTCTGAACTTGGTGTCAAGGAAATATAAAATTATAAAATGATAAGCAATTGTCTTACCCTTAACTTAGAAAGTGTTCCTGTTATTTGTACATAAGGCACTGCACAAAAGAATGAATCTAGTGGTAAAAATGTTAGGCACAAAAGTCATAGAAATATATTATGAGGCATCATATCTTTTTTGATTCACATGTTTATTCTATCAGTAGACTTTACCCTGTGTGAATATCTTATTAAAAGCCATTTTATAAGTTAGTACTATATCCCCAAAGATATAAATATAAAAAATAGATTTGGAGGTATTTAAAATGTTTTACTCTTTAAGCTAAAGAATGATAATTCAATCTTGTCGTGAACATAATTGGTAGGCAGAATAAGTGGGCATAGTGACCAGTGACGGCCATTTGCACATGTGCAAATAAGATAAAGGACCAGATTAAGGGGAAGTTTGGATGATATATGGCACTCTTATGCTTGATGAAGTCTAAAATAATAATGAGAAGGATGCAAGGCATAAAGGGTGTTTCATTACATCTTTTCCTTTCCTCCTCATCTAGCAGAATCCAGATAATAATCTTCTATTCCCACCTCATCCCCTTTCACACAAACATACCTTGTATTTCTGCACAAAGAAAAATAAATAAATAAGAATGATTGGTAGAGTGAAATTTCTTGCTTAAATTATTCACAGTTCTTCCTGTAACTCTTCAAATCTCTGGTTGCATCATATGGAAGCAGATTTGGACCCAGATCTGATTTAAGTGGATTGGATGTAAGTCACCACTTCACCTAAGATCTATGACTACACTAGTGCACATGATGTCTGAACAATCCAGCCTGGCAACATTTTCAAGCATAGCAACAAGGGAAGTTTGTGAGCTGGCTAAATTGGAGATGGTGACCTTTATTGGAATATCTGTACATATAGTGGGGAATATTTTTAATAAAGTTTGACACTTTTTAATATATTGTGATATTTTGAAAGCAATATATATGTATTTGTAATGACATTTTTCTGTTCCTCAAGCTCATTAAAATGAGATCTTACTTGTACACTATATAATATTCAATAAACTTATCTCCGTTATTTTTCTTGCACTTAAAAGTAACTTCTTAAGGGTAGACTGTTTATGAAATAAGTTGT
The DNA here is from genome assembly GCF_004115265.2 of Rhinolophus ferrumequinum. Taxonomy (NCBI): domain Eukaryota; kingdom Metazoa; phylum Chordata; class Mammalia; order Chiroptera; family Rhinolophidae; genus Rhinolophus; species Rhinolophus ferrumequinum. The sequence continues at coordinate 21,667,709 of NC_046286.1, read as the reverse complement.
TATCAATAGAATGTGATTCCAACTTAAGGTTTTGTGGGGGGTTTTTTGATAAGTTACAAATAGGTCCAAATACTTGCCCTATTTTTGAGGTTTCTCTTTATTAAGAAAGCATACTATGGTTTTGAATTACATGAATGAAATGAAAGTTAATAGAATACAATAAACATTTACAAAGACGTGTAATACAAAGAAAACCATGATATTCCCCTCTGAAGATGATAGAGTGAAAATAGAATGAAATAGAAATTTAAATAGAAAATTCATTTCTTTACATGGGGGAAAGAAACTCTAAAAACGAGTGTCATGAGGAATAATCACTCATACAGTATCTGATAGATTATGAGTTAATTCACAAAGTGATTTAAAACATTAGAAATATAGTAAAACATTATCACCTTAAATGTTGTCACCAAATACGAAATTATTCATTCAAAGTTAGACTGAAGGCTATTGGGCATGATGAAATAATTTAGACCAACAGAATAAATACCTATTGATATTTAAATATATAAAGTAAACAAACGATTCCCAGCTTTGTAGGTTCACACAAGTATTATTGGCAGGGCTATGACATGTAGAAGACCTGGGTTGCTTTTGCTTACTGTGACTTCTGTGACTCGGTTACTCACTCTGTAAAACAGAGATTCTGTAACAATATCCACCTCAGAGGATTGATGTAAGGACTGATGTAAATGACCTATCTTATTTAACCCATTTGAAAGGTAGGAACTTAAAATATTGGTTATAATTATTACTGAATTTGGCATCTGTTAAAATCTATCCAGTAAAATATTAGTGATAAATTATTAAAACCAATCCCACAAGTGACCTATGGAGATCACTCAACATGTTGTTAGCCTAATTTAAATTCTATTACACTTAAAAGAACCTAAATTAAATCACATTCAACTCTTGAAAAATGAGGAGGTTGGCACACCAACCCCCTGTGCAGTCAAAAATCCACACCTAACTTTTGATTCCTCCTAAACTTAATTTCTAATAGACTAATGCCGACTGGAAGCCTTATAGATAACACAATCAATTAATACATATTTCATGAGTTACATGTATTATATACTATATTCTTCAACAAAGCAAGCTAGAGAAAAGAAAACGTTACTAAGAAAAATTTAAGAAAGAGAAAATACACCTACAGTATTTATTGGAAAAAAATCTGCATATAAGTGTGCCTGAACAGTTTAAACCCATGTTGTTCAAGGCTCAACTGCACTTTAAAATAACGTGCAATTCAAGTACACCATGAATTGAAGAAAACCTTGACTTTAATTAGTCTGAATTAATGGTACTTTTCTTCTGGCTCATCCTGAAAACGGAGTATGTAACATGTAATAATATGTGCAATAAAAAGTAAGAAAAGGAAACTAATTGTTTTGCATTTAGTTTTCTTTTCTTTTTTTATAGAGAAAAGTCAGCCTGACACCAATGGCCCCACAAATAGGAATTAGTCAAACAATTTCTCATTATTTAATTAAATCATTATAATCATCCCAGGAAAGTTGAAAATGCCAAGGACATACTAATATATTGAAAACTAGTAACTTTGTAAGTTTAACATTAACCAGTTCTCTGGCTAGCTTTCCTCTAATTTCTACAAGAAACTATCTTGCTCATTGACTATTTAATTGTTTACTGTCTCGCCTTTGCATGCTTCAGAAATGGGGACCTTGTGTTCATCTCTCTCATCTCAGCGATTTTTCAGTGAGTCCTGGGACATAGCAGACACACAATATTTATCAAATCAATGAATGAAATTGGAAAAATGAATCTGGAGCTAGAAAATACTGACTGGAGTTCCTACTAGTCACAATTTATAGATTATATATTTTATTTTAAAAAAACATCCAGAAATAGGGGTTTTGAATGGTCTGTGCTAATCTGTTAAGGATATCCTCAAGTGTAACAAAACATTTTTTCTTGGATCTAATTTAAGTCTTCCCTTTTTCCCCCATGGTACAGGAGTTGGTAAAGGTGAGATCCTGGCTTTGAGTCTAATCTAAGAATCTCTACAAAGTCAATGACGCATCAAATCCCAGCAGGTATGTACTGTAAAGATGCTTAGTTTCCTCAAAGTTTTGAAGAGAGATGGTGGAATATTGAAATATTAAAGTCTATAGACTTCTCAGATTCACAAATATATCAGACATCATTTAGTGAATGTAATAACGGCAGCCAAATATTTATAAGCATGACTTATCTATGAGTTGGCACCAAAGAAATGGTTTTTACCTTCCACCTGAAAGTTATCCCTTATAGTCTTCCAAAAGACATGAATATATTTGAGGTGTCACAAACAGCAATTCAAATGTCATGTTGGAAAAGAAAGTAAAAAGCAAAACCTCTCACTCAAGAAACCAAATTTAATCAAAAACAAGAATCTTAGCTGAATCACAGTTTATATTTGTTCTAGTCTATACTAAATCTGTTTGATGATTCAATGTAAATTTCGAGTGACTCAAATGCTCTCACAAAGTTGGGCAAATGTTAACCGACTTTAATTAAGTTTGACAACAGATTGAAGAATAATTTGAAATAACTACTACCTATGGAGAATGAAACAGCTCCTCCAGAATTATTCCCAACTCTTATCAAATTAACAGGGAGGAGTGGAAAGAGGCATCAACCCTCTGCACCTTATTCTAAATATCAGAGACACTCTGGTGAAATATAGGAGTAGATGAGAAAGAAAGGTGAGAGAGCACAAAAATTCTAGCTACCTTTTCCTGGGTCTGGCTCATGTAGAATGTATTAGTTACAAAAAGTATAGAAACAGCTTTAGGATACTTTTTTTTTTCTTGAACCCAACTGAAGAATTAAGGAACTCAGTGAAATCATGGTGTTTCTAGTCTTTTCAACGTAGGTAGGAAGAGAAGGGAGAGGCAGTGATGAAGGGGAAACCAAGGGGGAAAAAAGAGGAAGAAAAGGAAAAATGATTACTTATTAAGCAATTTGTGTGTGTCAGAACTACATGAAGGGCTTTTCATACGTTAACAATCTAAGTCTTACATCAACCAAATAAGGTTATTAGTATCCCAATATTATATATGAAAAAACTAAGGCACAGAGAGGTTAAATGATTTTCCAGGATCAGACAGTTACCAAATACCGGCACTATGATTTAAACTTGAGTATAGCTTTCCAAATGGCTCCAGTCTTTCAAGTATTACTCCAAACAGCTTCCAGTAATAACAAAAAATAACAGTGCAAGCTTCTAGGAAATGCTCTAAGCTTCCTACCCATGCCCTCTAAACATCAGTTCGTGAATGTGACAAAATTCAGTAATTTCACACAGTTTATTATTTGCTTTACAGAGAATCATGTGAAGTCAGAAATTTATAAATCGCAAAGAAGATATGTCACAAAATATAAATTTAACAACTACTTACTCTTGATGATGACGATGAAAGCTACATATTCGAAAATATATAGTATAAAAGGAATAGTTTAATGGTCTGTATTAAACTAAAAACTAAACACTTGCTTAGGAGAAAATCTTGTTTCTACTGTAATACGTTTGGTCAGAAGTAGAAGTTGGCCACATGACAGATTATTAGATGATTAAGAATTGGGATGGGGTGAGGCTGTGTGTGTGTGTGTGTGTGTGTGTGTGTGTGTTATTCAGCTCCCCGTAATTAATTGAATCAAGTGTATAAATCTATATCTACACATTCATTATTAATCTGTTTTTGTTCACAAGTAGAAATTGGCTTATTTGATAATAATTTAAATGCAAGAAAACAACAAACTAGTCAAAATCAACTAAACTGACAATCCCATTGGAAATGACCAAATCAATGTTTCAAGTACATGAGTCAACTGTTGAATAATAAGCACAATAAACCATTATAGAAATAAAAAAGTCATCTAAGCTTTGATAATGAGAAAGACAGAAAGCAGGTATTAAAATTCTTATATATTTAGCCAAAGTAATCAACATAGGCCTCATTTTAGAAGGAATTTATTCAATAAACTTAACCTGACGTAACATGATTTTCCATATCTGAATTGATCATACCATCCTACTCCTTTCCACTTATGAAAAAAATCAACTAATTCAATTTAAATGACTGTATAATTGAATTGCCTCCAAGCATATACATGCACCCATGTAAAAAGCAGTATGTATAATTATGAAGGGACTTACATATTTGGTTTCTCTACCAGCTGCTCTCGGAACAGTTGTAGGAGTCTGTATGAAAAAAAAAATAATTATACTATTGAAATAATCAATTAAATACTAAAAGATTTAACTTCTGGGGCAAGTGTTCACCTTTATTATTTCTTTTTCTTTTTTTCCTATTAAGACTTCTAACCATTACTCTCTCTTTTCTATACAAAATCCCCTCTTCCTTTGAAAATTATTTCATTAAACTATATCGCTTTATTATTCTTTTTACTGCTGATATCTATTGGCTTTCTGGTAAATTTTCCCTTATTTATTGATGATGTCCATTCACAGATCATAATAGTTTCTTACATAATTTTTGGCTGTTTCTAAATTCACATAGAAGTTCACATTCTCGCAATTCTTTGAGCTGCTCAACTCCAAAGATATTCTCATCCACTCCATCTCAATCATTAATTTCCAGGACCATTCCTATATTTTGCTTTCATATATAAAATGAGAAACCTCTAAAATTTCCATTTATAACATCTTATTCTTAGAACTCTACCTCCTATCCACCATCGTCATTTCTCAAATATCCCTAATGCAACATTTCTTCAGCCTTAGCCTCAATGAGACTTGAAAATCATTGACCCTTAACAGTTCCATTCTGGCTTCATTGCCTCTTAGCTTATATATATTTCATATTCAGAGTCATTTTATACCTTAATTTCTCTTGCCTCTCTTTCTCCTAGTGAAAACCACACACAAACACATACACTTAAGACCTAGGGAAATATCACTGGGGAAACTCTCAGCCAAGCTAATTGATTTCATTATAAATTAATGATAATCACCTTCCAATGGGCATTCAATACTAGTAAGCTTCCATTTTTTCTCTTGTGGGCCTATTTTCCCACTTTCTGAGATGAGATGGCTATTTAATTCATTCATCTATTCAACAAATATTATGTATCTACTGTATGCTGTGAACTGTTCTACATCATTCAGACTTATCAGTGAACAAAAGAGACAAAGACGTTTTGCCCTTACATTTCAGCAGGAGAGAAAATAAACGATAAAATAATAAATAAATAAATTACATCATATGTTAGAAGGTGACAAGTGTAATAAAAAAGAAAAGTGGAAATAATTTGAAGCCTAAGGTGATATATTCTTCAAAGGAAATCTTTCCTTCCTCCAAACACCATACACACACACACACACACACACACACACATATGAATATATGTATATATATATATATATATATATATATATACACATATGTGTGTGTGTGTATATATATACACATATATATATACATATATATGTGTATATATATGTGTGTATGTGTGTGTGTATATATGTATATGTTTTGGACAGCCAAATGTTAAGGAGGTCAAGGGTAGTGATGGCTTATAATTTTAAATGGATGGTCAATCTAGAAAAGGTAAAATTTGAGCAAAGATTTGAAAGAGGTAAAAAAGCCGGCTCTGTGGATATCTAGATAAAAACCATTCAAACCAGATGGAACAAGTGCAAAGTTCTTATGTGGATTTCTACCTCTAAGAATGGTAGCTAGAGAACTCAAAATAATCCTCCCATAATAGACAATAACAAAGTTGAGCAAAATATTGGAAAATACTTTATTAAATACATCGATGAACTAATAAGAGTGAAGAATTTGGGTGAAAGATTGAGTGAGAATGGGAATCTGAGTCAGGCATTTGAGATCTGCTTTTGCCCTGGGGATGTTTGCAAATAATGATAAGTTGCTTGAGAAGCTGATCCAAAGTTTTCACAGTCTTGGAGGTGTAGGGAGATAAAAGTCAGAGTCTCCAGAGCCAAAAATAGATGGAGGCCCAGGAATGAAAGTGATCCACATGGTTTTCAGCCTGGTTCAAATCACCTAAAAATGATTGTGTTAAAAAAAAAAAGAAAAGAAAGAAAAGAAAAGAAAGAAAGGAAGGAAGGAAGGAAGGAAGGAAGGAAGGAAGGAAGGAAGGAAGGAAGGAAGGAAGGAAGGAAGAAAAGAAAAAAGGAAAGAAAGAATATCAAAACCTTAGATTAAATTAAAGTAATCCTTCTTTGCTAGAGTTCCTGGTGCCTAACAGAAGCAAAGAAAAGACTTTCTATAGGAAGACAATATCATTTGAGGCATCAAATAATTCCTTTAAATAAATTTTCAAGTAGACTATCCAACACAGAATCAGATTTAGAAAAACAAAGAGGTAAGGCAATGTAAGAATAAGCAGCAATAATAAACCAAAAAAGACCCACAAAGAATCCAGAAATTTGTCTTCAAGGACCAGATTGCAAAAACTACCATACTTAACTGTGTTTTTTGAGGTAAGAGTTAAGTTTGTCAATTTTTGTAGGGAACTAGACACTATAAAAAGTGACATAGTTGACTTGAAAAAGAACTGAGTGTGCTTAGACAAGAGCATGGCACACTCAAAGCCCAGCAAGGAGACAAGTAGGGCTGAAATGACGTGAGTAAAGGGGAGAGTAGGAGAGCAGATCATGGAATCATTGGAAGGTCAGTTCACGGAAGCCCTCCCAGGGTCTTGTAAGGACGTTGGCTTGTATTCTGAGGGAAATATGTAGGCACTGCTGGTTTTCAACAGAGGAGGGTTAGAATCTGACTTATGCTTTAAAAGAATCCCTGTTTGATGTGTTCAGAATGGATTATAGAGAGGCAAGTATACAGGGGAAAGGCTATTGTAGTATCCAGTAAAATATGATGATGGCTCAGTAGTACATAACATATGAAGTAATCATATTCTACATATATTTTGAATCTACAGCAACAGGATTTCTAACAGAAGAAATGCAGAATGTGAGAGAAAGAGGAATAAATCTTGACAGCAAAGTTTCTGGCCATGAGCAAATGTAAGATTGTAATCCTATCAATAGAGATGGGAAGGCAGAATATGGAATAGCTTTTGTGGGGGGAAAAAATCTAGATTTTATTTTTAAGATATTTATTAGAAATATGAATGAAAACAAAGAGTAAGTAGTTAAGAGAGAATCCTGGACTGGAAATTTAAATTTGAGACTTGGTGAGGACACCAAAGGAATGAATATAAAGAGAAATGAGAAGTCCAAGCACTGAACCTTAGAACACTCCAAATTTAATAGTTTGGAAGAAGAGGATGTAACAGAAAAGGAGATTAAACAATAATAATGACAAATGAGGTAGGAGAAAAACGGAGAGAGCATGGTGTCCTGGAAGACAGTAGAAGAATGCATAGCAAAGAGGAGGGAGTAATCAACTGTCTCCAATTTTGTTGATATGTCAGGTCAGATCAGCTAAAGCTGAGTTTATAACGATGGAGAGGACTTCTGGAAACTTGGGAAAAGTGGTTTGGGCAGCACAGTGGGGGCTAAAGCCTAAATGGAAGGGATTTAAAAGGGAATGGTGAAAAGTATGGAAATATTCAGATTGTACAATATCATTAATGCATATTTTAAATTCATAAAACAATACTATATATTGTCAAAATAAAAAATTAAAAAATGCAAAGAAAATAAAAGAGGGCATGGGAGAAGAATTGAAACCAAATTTCTTTTTCAAACACTTCTCCATTATACTGTCTCTCTTTAATCTCAGTTAATAATCTTAAATTTTTCTTCACTGAAAGGTGTTAGTTATGAAATAACTGAAGATATTAATTATAAAAATCTTCAATTTCCCACTATCAACCTACTAACATACTTGTGTTTTTACATCATTTCCTCTATTCTTTTGTCCTGTTAAAATGGAGGACATTTCCAACTTCTTATCAAAGGATACCTATGTGAACTAGGCTCTAGTCTCTGTGCCCTTTGGAAAGACTTTCATTCTTCAGGATCTCCCTTTCTTGTATAAACAGTACCTCCCACTCTCCCATTAACATACCAATTTGCTCTTGTCCTTTTCAGCTTTAAAAAGCATACAAAAAATTCTTTCTTGCCCCCATTTCTGACCCAATTTCCTTCTCCCTTTCACAGCTCAACATTCCAAAGTAGTAGCTGTGCGTGTGTTTTATGTGTTGTGGGGTGGGTGTGTGTGTGTATGTGTGTGTGTGTGTGTGTGTGTGTGTGTGTGTGTGTGTGTGTGTTTGACATGCTTTCCTACTGACGACACTTTTCAATGTCAGAGGAGAGCAAAACGGTAGTATGAGAGAGAAGAATTTAAGGAAGTGAAAAGAAGTATCTGTGAGGATAATATCAAGGTGGTCCTTCAGCCTGGCTGAGGAGAAGGGAACAGTTAACAATAGGTTTGGACTTCAGACCAGTTCTGATGTGTCCCTTTCCTGATCCCTTCCATAGTGATGACAACTGAGACAGCTAGAAAAAAGGAATATGAAGTGCCATAAGCAGAGATGCTGGGAGGCAAAGGTGAGGGACAGTATCACTGGAGTAGGGAAGAAGTGGCAAGTAGGAAATGATTGACATTATGGAGTTTCTATATTCTGAGACATGCTTCTCCTGCTAAAAACAAAACAAAACAAAAAGCACAATTGGCAGATCCTAGGAACTAATCTTCAGTACCTGCCAACCCAGGCATCAGGTATACATGCAGACCAGAGAACTTTGAGTTTGGAAAAATAATAGGACATCTGAAAAATATAAATACTGTAAAAGAAAACAATCATTTAGCCATTCCCCTTATAGGTATTTACCCAAGAGAAAATGAAGCACATGACCATACAAAGATTTGTTTGCAAATGTTCTCAGCAATTCTATTAGTAAAAGCCCCAAGTTAGAAATAACCAAATTGTCTATCAACTGGTAAATAGTTAACATATGGTACAACCATACAATGAAATGCTATTCAGCAATAAAAAGAAACGAACTGTTGATATATGTAAAAATATGAATGAATTTCAATTGCCTTCTACTAAGTGTAAAACGTCACTTCAAAGACTACATACTATATAATTCTATTAATATGATATTTTTGAAAAGGGAAAATTATAGGGACAAAGAAAAAATCAATAGTTGTCCAGCCCTTGGGTTGGAGGGAGAGATATACTACAAAGAAGCACAAGGGAATTTTTTTCATTGGATGAATGTGTTTCGTATCTTGCGTCCCATGGTGATTACACAACTATATGCTTTGTCAAAACTCATAGAATTGTACACTACATGGGTGAATTTTACAGTGGGTAAATTACATTTCAGTAAACCTGACTTAAAGAAAAAAAACACTAAATAAGCTAGAATAAAGAACTTAACATACTCTTTGAAGAACAGAATAGACACTGAAAAATTCTTGAATTGGAATATCAAATCAAGGAATCCTCTTAAAATTAGGAAGCAATAAATAGAAAAAAGATATACAGATTAAGAGATATAAAATACAGAAGCAAATTGGAAAACACCAGTACGGTATTATGAGTCCCAGCAGGAAAAAAATCATTTGAAAATATAATGACTAAAAATTATCCTGAATGTAAGGGGAAGAAAAAATTGAAGACTTCAGATGAAAGGTCAAAGAGAGTACCAATTCAGATACATAACAGAAAAAAAAATGCACACCTAGACACATTATAGGAAAAATTAGTAACATCATAGATAAAGATAAATACTAAAAGATGACATACCACTCTGTAACTGATCACTCTATAGCAGAGGAATAAATATCATGCTGCCAAAATACTTCACCAGTTTGTTGTTGAGGGGAAAAAAACAAACAAACAAACAAAAAACAACTAACCTAGGGAGAAAAAGTGTTGTGTTGAAGAAAGAAGATCTATAATTTTATGTTTGGCAAAACTATAATTTAAATGAACAGGCAAAATAAAAATATTTTCAGGGACATCGTCTACAGAATCAATACAAAGAGACCTTATTGAATACAATTTTCAGCAAGATTCCAACAAGAAAAAGAATAAATCCAAGAGAAAGCTATGAATTTGTGAGAAATAATGATCTAAATAAAGAATAAGTATCTAAATAAAGAAGATATTAAGAAAAACATAACCATAAAGTTGAGGTATAAAAGTCCAAAAAAAAATGCTAATAAATTATGTTTCTCTTTGTGTATCTTGATGAAAAACATGTGAAAAGTGAAAAGCACTATAGTTACCTAATTTGGGGGGAAAAGTATTTGCAAGCTTTAAAATTGATAGGGAAATAAACATAATTATTCTCTTTAATAATTTATGTGTAACTACAAAAAGTAAGAAAAATACAAAGTAAAATTTTCAAAAGTTTCAAACCAGTGAATGTCAAGACATCCAAAGGAAAGCAGGAAAGGCAAAAAAAGGAAACATTTTAAGTAGAAAATATAAAATAAGACAGCAGAAATTACTAATAGAACAAGAATTACAATAATTATAAATAGCTTAAGGTTCCAGATAAAGAGAATCCCAGATTGAATATAAAAGTGACAGTCAGAAATATGCTGTCCTGAAGAAAATTAGACAATGGGGTACAAAAAGATAAAAAAAAATTAAAAGGAACAGAAATTAGTTAAAGACAAAAGTAATATTAAAAAGTAATAAAAATTAACAAAACATGAATTAAAAATGACAAATATTACTTACAGAAAGAAGGTCACTATTTTCATTCTAGACTAAAAACACAGGCTTGGGTTCAAAAGGAGTACATATGCCAGTAAAGGCTATAAAAATCAAAAAGGTGAGCAGAAACAACAACATATAAGCAATAGCAATATACACGTCAAAATATACACGTCAAACCTAATAAACACTTCTCTAGCCTTATCTTTCTGTTCCTCTTGGCAGCAATCACTGCGATTATATTCTCGTCAACACTCTCCTCTAGTAGCTTCCCTGATGCCATACTGTTCTGATTTTCCTCTTACTACCAAGGATGCTTCTTTCTCCTTTGCAGGCTCTGCCTCCACCTCCTTTATTGGACCCAATGTTTTGTTCCTTAGAGCTCTGTACGGGGTGCTCACAACATCCATGTGCTGATTGTCCGCAGATCTCTCCCGCTAGCTCCAAATGCATGGGTTTGAACCCTCTTTGATACACACCTCAAACTCAGCCTGACCAAAATGAACATAATCCTCTTTCTTCAACCACACTGTGCCTCCGTCACAGTCATCTATGTTCAAGGCATAGATGATTCATGATTCATCTATGATTCCTCATTCATGATTCCTCTTTCCTTCACCGCTCACATCCAAACCCACAGCAAGCCTGAAATCTCTCTCAAATCCCATACTTCTCTCTAACTCTGAACCCACTTATCCAGGCCAACTTCACTGACTGCCTCTCTGACCTCAGTAGCCTCCTCACAGCATCCATTGTGATCTTTTCCAGTGGTTTCATATTATTCCCCTGATATCTATGTCTTCCCATTTACCTTGGCGTGTAAGTGTCTTCATGGTCCCTAAGCCAATTTCTCAACCTCATTTTACACAATTCACTCCTGGCTCACTCTCCTGCGACCACACTGGCTTCATCTTCATACACACTAAGTTCTTTCCTGCCTCAGGAAATTTTCACATGCCTACTCCTCTGGCTGAAAGCTACTGCCCCTGATCTATGGTTGGCTTCTGTCCATCTTTGGTCTCAGCTCTAATTCTAGTTTCTGACCACTACATCCAAAGTATGCCCCTTACGTTACTTTGCCTTGTTCACCATTATCTCCCCACTGCTTCCGAGTTCCAGGCTTATAGTAGGCACTTAATAAATATTTGTTGAATGAAATGATTGCCTTAAAATTAGTGGCCTATAATGTTTTTTTAAATACTATAAGCATTAAATATTCGTTAAATCAATAGTAAAGATGAGTATATGCATACTACTATTTAAGACCTATTCCTGTTATATTTAATACAGGGTATTTTTAATATGTGCAACAAATAAAGTAAGAAAAAATATATTTTAAAACTTACATAGTATTTTTTTGACGAAACAATGTTTTGTATTTTTGTATTAAAAGACTTAAAGAATATGCAATAAAATAGATAAACACAAAAGCTACAATTATTCATGGATAGGTCCTCTCTGCTAACATATATACACATATAGAGAGAGAGACAGTTAATGGTTACTGGGTTTCTGTGTCATTATTAATGAATATTTGTCTATAGTGTTCCAACTGAACATTAGGATAACTCTTCTAATTGTAAGCAATCTGTACATTTAAAACCTACTCATACACACAGTGTTTAATTTTTAAAAAGAACATGCAAAAAAGTATTTATATTAATTCCAAGAGAGAAAGTAAAGCTGACAAAGAAAACCTAACAATTATTAATAAAGGAAAAATCACAACCATTTTGAAATTTTGATAAATAGATCTGCAGTAAGTATTCAAAATAATAATTTGGAGAAATGTAGTATTTTATTCCAACAATGAAAATGGCTACATTATAAGGAGAACATATTTACATATTTAAATACAACAATGAATACTTTAGTAGTACCCTAACAATCTAAAATATCCAGGTTTCTGTCCCTGTGAGTAAAAAATCAATGAAATAGAGGCCATCAATCAAAACAAAAAAAGTTCCAGAAATAATATTTGTGTTACAGCTCTTAGACTAATGCCACTTTAGTCTACTTCATTTTCTTCTTCTATAATTCTAAGAATTACATAATTACTGAAGATATGGTTTGAGGTAAGAATAGGCCACAAATTCTACATACAGTTAGTACCATAGAGCTTCTGAAAATGCCAACATATCACATAATAATATGTTGGCTTTTGGAGTGTTTTGAACTTGGTCCACAGTTAAAAATAGATTTTGCAACCCTGTATACACATATCTATATATGCATATGTAAACAAATTGAAACAAATGTCAATAATACCCACACTACTTGGAATAGAATCTGATATTCTATATTCTTACTATTCAATTTTGAAAACACTCTTTGCTAACAAAAAAATGCCGGTTGCTATCCACTAAGTTCATTTCCTAATTCATTATCGGGCTTTGATCTGCAGCTTAGAAATCATTAATCTAGTAACTCTTACAGTTCAGTAAATTGACTAAATATATACATACTTTGACAGTGTCAGAACCCAATAATGTCTGCAGGGATCTTGAAGGTGAAGTAGAAGAATGCTGGAAAATAAAAATAGACAAGCCAGTGATGCATCGTACTCAGGTAGAGGGAAATGGAAAGAAGCGAAGCAAATGTTTGAATTGCACACTCTAGTCTAAGCCATTACCATAGACAAGGATTCCTGTAAGACCTTATCAATGGTAGCACAGAGCTCTTCAGTTTGCTGCCTGAGCTGTGCAGGGTAACACAACTGGAAGAAGTGAAACCAGGTACTGAGTTAGCAATGAGTTTTGGGATTGCATTTCACAAGTAGGGGTAATATGAAGTCATTACCTCCAGAGGTGGGTCTAATGTGTTGTCCTTGGAGACACTTTCATTCTTGGCTGGTTCATCTAGTGCCTAGTGGTAAATGAAATAGTTGTCATGTGAGGCTTTTAGTCAAATATAAATGTAGTGCAAAAGTCTCTTCAAAGAAATTTTTATAGATCTCAATATTGTTTTAAAAAAAAATCTCTTTTCCATCACCATATATTTCATCCCTTTTACCCTCAAACTGACTCTGGTTGGTGAACACACAGTATGATATATAGATGATGTATTACAGAATTGTACACCTGAAACCTATGTATCTTTACTAAGCATTGCCACCTCAATAAACTTTAATTAACCACCCTCCCAAAAAAAAATCTTTGAATAATTTGATGAGCTATTCTCAGAGGGAGGCATTTTCCACACTTGTTTAGTTACTCTTGTGGAATCAATATTTCTATTATAAAATGTTGGAATAAAGAAAGGAGGCTGTGCTTTTAAACATACAAACCAGAGCTTGGACATCTTACACAACCCGATGAGCCTTGTTCTATTCCAAAAAAGTCACCTTGAGAAGCTACACACAGAAATAACAATGATGTAACCATTTCTCAAAAATCTACAAAAACTATTCTTGAGGAAATGCTTCAGGGCCAGTTTACGAGAAACATCACACACAATTTAAAAAAAAAAAAAAAACTCGTCTCATTTTTAATAATTTATATCCAAAATGTCTTGGCTACCTTACTCATGAGACTGGATCTCAAATGACAGTTAACTATTTTCCTACTAAAATATACTTTTTATTTATTATGATACATTTCAGATACATGGAAAGAAGAAGATAACGCTCCTGTTTACTGTATTCACTCCACTGAGAATATGAGGTAAAATATCACAAACTAATAGAAGCCAGTGTGTATTCCTCCCTACTTGCTTCTTCTCCTCCTCATGAGAGGTAATCATTCTCATTCATTTTTTTGTTTATCATCACATTATATCTTTAATTTTTTCATCATATTAATATATGTATACATCACTAGATACTATTAGATTGTTTTGTGCAATTCTTAGAATTTTGTGTAAGTATAATGCACGCTTTCAGAACTTGCTATTTCAGTTTTTTGTTGTTTTTTTAACCACTTTATCGAAGCATGACTGACATACAAAAACCTGTACCTATTTAACATATACAACATTATGAGTTTGGAAATAAGCATACACCCATGAAACAATCTCCACAATCTATGCCATGAACATATCCATCACCTCCAAAAGTTTCTTTCTGCCCTTATTAATTTTTTCCCTGTATTTGTTCAATTATTTCACCTCCATATAGTATTTCATTGTATGTATGCATGTTCCACAACAAAATGGATACTTTCTTCTGCTGCTTAATATTTAAGGTATCCCCAATTTTCACTACTACACACTGTAACAACTATCACCCATGTACACATTTTTTTATAAACACACTTGTAGTTTTAAGACTAAAGTAGCTGTATAACAGTGTAATAATGGAGTCAACTTTATCAGATATTATCAAACTGTTCTTTAAAACAATTGCACAATTTTACACTCATAATAGCAATGAATGAAAGTTCGTTTTCAGACTTTAAAAAAATGTTAACATCCTGATGTACATGAAATATCTCACTTTGGTTTTAGATGGCATTTCCCTGATAATGTTGGGCATCTTTCATATGTTTAGTACCCTCTTCTTCATTGACACCATTTCATTTATCATTTGTATAGATGTGAGCTGTTCTGAATTCTACTTTATTCTATGTGTCAATAGCATACTTTCATAACATAGATTCATGGTAAGCCTTATTATCTAATGAAGCAGTTAGACTTTGTTCTTCAAAAATCCCTTGTCTAATTCTTGGCCATTTTCTCTTTTACTCTAATTATACAATACATTTGTCAAGTTCCACAAAAATCTTGTTAGTATTTTAATAGGAATGGCAGTGAATTTGTACATTCAAATATGAGTAAAATTGACTTCTTAATCTGAATACATTATAGTTCTTTATCTCTTTGAAATCTTCTAATACAGTTTTTTTTAGTGTTTTATTTTTTTCTGAAAAGTTCTTGTATCTATATGGTTACATAATTCTCAGTTATTTTATTTAGGGTATTACAAGTATAAATTGTCCATTTTTAAAAATCATCATCTGTTTATTGATGTTATATATCAATTGTGTCCTTTATCCAGTGAACTTGATAAATTGCCTTAATTATAAGTAATTTTACAGATGTTCTTGAATTTCCTATGTCAAAATTTATATCAGAATGAACATAGTTTTATTTCTTCTTTCCCCATTCTTGGCTGTGTTTCCTTTCTTCCTTTAACTACATAAAAACATCAGTAAAATGTTAAATAGAAGACCAAGTATCTTTATCTCATAACTGGTAGTAAAAGAAATGCCTCTATATATCACCACTAAATCTGATTTTGGCTACAAGTTTGGGTAAATACCCTTTAAAAAAAAACATTTCTTTTCCCAGTTTGTTAAGAGTTTTTTATCATGAATTTGTAATGAATCTTTATCAAATATATTTTCTTAGTGTATATCAATTTTATACCAAGTGAGGTATCTCTATCTGTATTAGATAATCATATATTTTTAGTTTGAATTTAGTTATATGATAAATTATACTAACCAATTGCTCTAATATTAAATCAACCTTGCATTTTTGGAATACATTCAATTTAATCATGATGTTGATAAATACAGTCCAAATGTTGACTTCATTTGCTAATGTTTTTTAAGAATTTTGGCATTTATGCTTTTAAATGAGATTTTTTTTTGTTATTTTATTTTAATTCTTTGTTGGTTTTGATATCAAGGTTATTTTACCTTCATAAAATGAGTTATGAAGAGTTATCTTCCTTCCTATCTTCTTTAAAATTTTGTGTAAAATTAAATCTCTTCCTTGAAAAATCTGTAAAATCATCTGCGCCTGATGCAATTACTGTAGAAAGGTTTTTTTAAAAAAACTTCTAATCCACTTGTTAAAATGGTTTTAGGTATTCAGCATTGTTTTACTTGAGTCAGGTTTGATAAGTCATTGTTTTCTAGGAATTGGTGTCTTTTGTCTAAGTTTTCAACTTATTGCATGGAGGATTTCACAATATTCTCTATTAACTTTTTAATATCTACTTTATATGTAGTTATATCTCCTTCATCATCTCTTTTTATTTGTTTAAATTTCCAAAACTCTCCTTTTTTCAGCTTTTTGGAAGAATAATTGACAAATGACATTGTAATATATTTAAAGTGTATAACATGATAATTTGATACATGTATACATTATAAAAGGATTCTCACCATTGAGTTAATTAATACATTCATTTCCTTACATATTTACCCTTGAGGGCAGGAGATGTGAGAAGTTTGCTAAGAGACTGAAGTTTGCTAAGAGACTCACTCTCTTAGCAAATTTAAATTATACAATGCAGTATTATCAACTATAGCCACTATTATTATATATTATCCCCTCAGAGCTTAATCATTGTATAACTGAAATGTTGTACCCCTTTACCAGTACCTCCTTATTTCCCCTACTCCCCAGCTCCTGGAAACCACCATTCTACTGCTTGTTTTTATAAATTCACCTTTTTTACTCCATGTATAAGTGGTATCGTGTAGTATTTGTCTTTCTCTGTCTAGAATATTTTATTTGGCACAATGCCCTTCAGTTTCATCCATGTTGTCAAAAATGGTGGGATTTTCTTCTTTTTAAGAATGAATAATATTCCATTCTGTATATTTTTCTTATCCATTCGTTATCAATAGATGGACATCTAAGCTGTTTCCATTCCTCAGCTATTGTGAATAGTGCTGCAATGAGCACAGGTATCTAGTGATGACAAACTTCTTCAGTTTTTGCTTGTCTGTAAACTTCATCTCTCCTTCAATTCTGAAGGACAACATTGCCAGGTGAAGTATTCTTGTTTTGCAGGGGTTTTTTTTTTTTTCTTTTTTCTTTCAGCACTTTGAATAGACATCACATTCCATTCTGATTTCCAAAGTTTCTGCTGAAAAATACACTGATTGTTTTATGGGAGGGCACTTTACATAACAATTTGCTTTCTCTTGCTGCTTTTAAGATTCTCTTTGTCTTTAACTCTTGACAATTTAATTATAATGGTCTTGGAGTAAGTCTCTCTTAGTTAATCTTATTTGGTATTCTAGGCATATTGTTTCTTTCTCCAGATTAGGACAATTTTCAACCATTATTTCTTTGAAAAGCTTTTTGTTCCTTTCTCTCTCTTCTCCTGGGATCCCTATAATGTATACATTATATTGGTGTACGTGATGGTGTCCAATAAGTCCCTTAACTATCTTTACTCTTTTTTATTCTTTTTTTCTTTTGTTCTTCTGATTGGATGAATTCTATTGACCTGTCTTGGGGGCGGGGGGCGGGAGGTGGGGTGGGTGTCACTGGTCCTTTCTTACACTGATCTATACTGCAATTGAATCTCTCTGTTAAATTTTTCAGTCCTATTGTTGTATGCTTCAGCTCTGATTTCTGTTAGGTACTTTTTTATATTTTCTCTCTCTCTTTTGAAATTCTTCCTTTGTTCAGACATTTTGCTCTCCTGAACTCAGTGCATCTTTATGACTGTTACTTTCAATTCAAGACTGGGTATATCACTTATCTCTATTTCATTAAGATTAGTTTCTGGCAATTTATCTCATTCTTTTCCTTGGAACATATTCTCTTATTTCTTATTTTCCTTCACTCTCTATATTGGTTTCTGGCATTAGATAAAGCGGCCACTTCCCCCAGTCTTAACAGATTAGTCTTGTATAGAAGATGAACTTCATCACTTATCTCAGCCTGAATTTTTGGTTGTCTCTCAAACCTTTGGGATTGCCCAAGCCACCATCTTTGTTCTTTGTGGCTCCCAGTAGTTGAGAGTGTGCCCTGACCCATCAGTGTACAAAACCGGAAGAGCACATTCAGCACACAGAGGCAGACTAATTTTCTTACTTCTAATAGAGCCTGTGATATAACAGATCCTGAAGAATCAGCCTTCACCAACAGTACCATATCCAGATGCTGTAATTGTCATTTTGGCATGGGATATACCACGAAGAATTCAGAAAACAGTCATCTAAACGATAAGGTTTTACCATCCCTTTGTTTCAATAATTCACCAAGGAAAATACTATCTGGATGTTTTTTTTTTCAAAATCCACTTCTCTGCCTTAAATAACAAAATATAAAAGACTGACTATGATAACCTAATAGAAACACTTGAGATTGCCTCTTTCTTACCATAAATAAAAGTCTCTCTATTGTTTTCCTCCTTCAGCATCTACATTTATGATCAATCATGAGTAATGGATAACAGCAAACAGAAAATTTCATAAAGGTAACTCCTAGCTGGTATACAGACAGTTTAATTTTTTTCTGATATGGTGTTTTAGTCACCTTCTATTTACCCTGTTGGTGAGGGCAGAGGGGTTTCCACCCTACCATTATGAGGATGGCCGAATACACGAGACCTGACACTGGGTAGATGAAATCAACAACAGTTTATTAGTTACATATATTCCAAGGGAAGAGAATGCTGCATACCACGCAGGGCCACACAGTGGTGTACTCAGGAATAGAGTGAATAACCAGGAGTGGTGGGAGGCAAGCGTTGCAGTATCAAGAGGGTAAGGTGTCCCCTGTTTCTGCAGAAGGATGTGATTCGCTTTTCTGAATAAGCAAGAACTGCACCTGGTCAGTCTGATAAGGAAGTTTAGGAGAACTTACAGTTAGGCCATTTGAGGCCATCCCAATTTCATGAGATTTTAGGGTCTATGCCACACATGGCTTCTAACTATCATGGTAATTATGGAGGAGAAAAAATTCAGAAATTAATGACCAAATCTAAATACAAACTCCTTAGGAAAGTTGAGTCTAGCCCTTCTCACCTTTCCCGAAATATCTACTATCCACTCCTCATTTGCAAGCTTTTCTTTAACCACAAAGAACTACCTGAGTTCTTTGAATTTACAGCGACCTTTCAACTACATGTCATTAACTCTATACAGATTATCCATCCTACACTCTCAGCTCACTTAGAAAATTTCTATCCATCATGAATATCCTAATCAAACTCCTTTATAATGTATTATTATTATTACTGCTGCTGCTGCTGCTGCTGTTGTTGTTATTATTATTATTATTATTTGGTCTTCACACCAGGCAAAGTCTGTCACTTTCTCCTTGGGGCACCGTATTACTTTGCACATGTCTCAAATATGTTGCATTATAATTACTTTTCAACTGTATCTTTACCATACTGGACCATTTGTCCTATTACAATTGGGAAAATATGATACTTATCTTTGTAGCCACAAGATAGAGCACATGATATGTGTTCAGTAAAGATCTTTAGGATGGATTGGAAGGGTAAATTGACAAATAAATGAAGTTAAATAGATAAAAGAATCATAGAAATAATATGATGTTAACACTTCTCAGCAAAATGCCCTAGAGAAGTAGTTTACACTCTTTGAATATTTTAAATAACAAATTATTTATTTTTTCATATTTTAGTTAAATTTGTTTACCATCAAAGATCTGAACATGTGATCAGGGTTAATGTAATAAGAGAATATTTTTTCAGCCAAAACCAAATAAGGTTCATATCCTGGTTACTCTGTGGGGACTTATTACAGGCAAACACAACTTTTATTATGCTATTTAAAATACTGAAATTTTTTCAAAGAATGAAAAAAAAAAACCATCCACTCAGAACCCTTGAAAAATTAAGGAATATAACTGGTATTAGCTCAGAAATGCTGAAACTTTGAGATGGAGACAATACTCAGAATGCATTAAAATTTGGAAGGGGGATTATTTTGAGTTTAAATAGCCTTGAAATTTAGTAGAATTGATTTTTTTTTATTGAGGACTTATTTATCAAACATATCATCTTGATCCACTCCTTCTAGCATTCATAAAAGTAGATATTTTTCTTTGTATTACAAAAATGTATTAAAAGAAAATATATTAAATCTCCATTAACAGGAAATCTGACCATAGATTGCTCTTTCACATCTTGCCAACAGGATTGTATTGATGTTTCTTTATATTTATTCTTTTGAATGAAGTTCTCTCAGAATATTCACCAATAAAAGATTTTTATTAAAAACATATTTTCTACCAAACTGGACTATAGCCAAGTGAGGCATAAATGGGACATGCTTTGAATCCTATTTTTAAATATTCTTATCTAACATAAGTTATCAGAAATATTCTCATTAAAAGTCGTAATATTTTGCTTGGATCAGCAACTTTAGGGTCCAGTTTTTAAAGAGAGACGTTGTAAATCTGACTTAAAAAAAAAAATAGTTTTTGGGCCCAGCACTACATTATAATTAAAGCTAGGAACTATGAGCAAGCATTGCGAATCAAAGTCTTTATGGGAATACCTGCCAATAGAACTGTAGTAAGTGTTCCCCTAACAAAAGGAGCATCTCTGCTGGAATTGCAAACAATTTTTAGTCAGATATATTGAATCACTCTAACCTACTCTCTTTGCAAAAACAATTAAGTTCTAAAAAGCTGAAGATAGAATGCATCAGTTTCACTCTAGAGGTAGAAACTTAACTTCATTCAAAGGAAGAATAATCTAAAAGAGCTTGTAAACTTTTTGTGATGCCTAGACTATCTAATTGGATTGGATTTCAAAAATTCCATGGGTCACTATAGTTTAGTAAGGATCAAATGAACCCCCACCCCACCCCAAAAAATGATTCATGCTAAACCCAAATGCTCTTCTATGTTGTTAATCTAACCAGCTATTTGGTAGAATAAATCCTCTGAGGGCTAAAAAATGTTTTGCTTGATACACAAGGTCAGACAATGAAGTTTGTGAACTCATTCTAGAAAAAGTGCTCTATACCTCATTGCGGAATGTCACTATGGTCACCTTCGAAGTACTCCCCTTGGGAAGCTATACACCAATGCCAACACCTAGTCTATCCTTCAAAGCAATTTTGGAACTCTTTTTCTGGAACGGCCATCAGAGCTGTCATTGTATTACCCTTGATGTCCTGAATGCCATCAAAATGTCTTCCTTTCAACATTTCCTTTATCTTCAGGTAAAATAAGAAGTCATTGGGGGCCAGATCAGGTGAGTAGGGAGGATGTTCCAATACAGTTATTTGATTAGTGGCTAAAAACTCCCTCACAGACAGTGCTGTGTGAGCTGGTTGTGATATAAGAGCCACGAATTGTTGACGAAAAGTTTAGGTCATCTAACTTTTTCACACAGCCTTTTCAGTACTTCCAAATAGTAAACTTAGTTAACTGTCCAGTTGGTACAAATTCATAATGAATAATCCCTCTGATATCAAAAAAAGTTAACAACATCATTGCAACAAGTTTGCAAACTTATTTGTCAGACCTCATATAGTCATTAACACAAAACTATTTGTAGGATTGAAGATATTCTTCGCAAAATAAATCTCACTTTGATTATCTAGTTGCAGAATAGCACTCAGGTCTCAAGAAGCGGGAAAGTGTACACCGTAAGCCAAAAGGCTTGCAGACATATAAAGGTACAGCTTCTTTCAAGACCTAGGAATGTTTATTATTAAATTATTTTCATGTGATTGGTTTAAATTTTTCAAAACTTGAGAGCATTTACTTGGCTTTTCTAACCCCAAGATCCTTGGAGGGTCAAATGTCTTCCTCCCATACAGAAGGGTGGGTAGTTTTGCAAACCATTACAGCCAGTTTTAAACCCATTCATTAAGTATCCATGGCAGAAGAATCCATACTTTTCCTTCATTTAATTAAAGATCGTATTATTCCCAGCCAGCACCTCTTCCACTGTAATTCATCTTATCTCTTTTAGTAGTTCAAGGAATTGGGCTGGTTTGTAACTCCTCACTCACTGAAGTCTTCTCAGAGCTAAGTCATCCAATTCCCTTTAATTGTTCTTCATTAAAAAAAAAAAAAAAAAAAAAAAAAAAAAACCCTTTTGTTCCTCTAATTAAATGAGAATTTAAATATATTTTAACAAGTAATGAAAAAAATTTATGTCGACAGGGATCCAAAATCATCATATCTTGCTCATTATTTCACTTTAGCTAGTTGATGTCACTGTTGCATGGTGAGCAGGAAAAGGCTAGGGGACAGTCAGATCCCATTTGAGGTCCAATTCAGCAACTTACTAGCCCTGAGACTTTGGGTTATCTACTTGGTATCTTTGATCATCAAAATCTTCACAGAGTTGTGAGAATAGTAAAGCATTTAGCTCAGTGTCTGATACACTGTAGCATTCAATTTGGAAGCCATTTTGAATGTATTCTCTAATTGTTAAAAGGTGCCAAGTCTAAAACCAACTTAGTTCCCTAATAGCAGAAGGTCACTATATATTTTCCATGGAAGCAGAATTGATGAGCCTGATTCTACTCTAAAAGAAGATTCTTAATTGTCATCATCCCAACCATCATACACTAGACCCCTTTAGTTTTATAATCCTATGAACAAATAGTTGTCCTAAAATCCGGTGGAATAAAATTGTAAATTTTAGAGACTACACCACTGCACACTGAATTAATTCATTCAACAAACATTTAGAAAAAAATCTACTATATTCTTTCAAATAGTTCATGGTAAAGAAAAAAGAAAAGCAATAAATATGCTTGATTAAATATGGTTTGGTAAGTGCTTTAAAAGAGATATGTACATAGTAGACAATTGCCTAAAGAGAACCAATTAGTATAGATTTGGGTCCTGGCACTTCTCCACTGCTATAGAAATTGGGAACATTGACTATTTATACTAATCTAAATTAAGAGATGTTTCTCTAGTATAGGCCATATGCTAAGTTAGCAACCAGATTTTGTTAAATTTTTGAGACATGCAGACATCTTAAAATAGTCTCACTAAAAGACATATGTTTAATCAGATTGGAGTTTACCAACTCATGTCTTAAAAAAACTAAACTGTCAACTTAGAATAAATTGATTTGACAGCTGACTAGATATCTCAAGTCTTTGTTTCTATTTTTATAGCACAGTCTTCAAAATGGCTGTTCTTTATCATCCTTTTTACCTGAAAAAAAATAATTTTTATCTCATAACTTTTATTTAAATACTTAATCTTGTAATTTATATATACTATTTATAAAATTGAATTCCTCTAGAATTTTTTCTTTCAAACACACATCACTTATGAATTAAATGTATCTTGAAAATACCATTTGTTGGAAAATACTACAAATCCTAGCCTTGATTTTATCCTGAGGAATACTTGTGAGGAAGGGAGCACAGAATCCAAATTACTTCCAAGACAAAATTTATAATTTCATGGAAAAATATTAATCACTTGTGAGACAATAAAGACATCATTACATGATTTCATGGAAATATTCCTTCATCTTTCCTGAATGCAAGGGCACAATAAAAATACTGAACCATTTATTTAGAATATTAATATATACACTTCTGTTTAATTTTAACTTTTTATCTATTGCTATCAGACTCAGACGATAAGAAGAAAAAGTAGTCAATAAGAGAGACACTTGTAACATTATCTGTAAAGGGCAGTGTCATGCATAAAGACTAAGTAATAATCTCCATATCAAAATTATTTTCTCTACAGAGCTCGGTATGTTGTTGAACATATTGAAATAAGGTCCACGAACACTCACAAATACAAGTTAATCTGATTACTTTGTTCCCACGTTATAATCACCTGTATTTCATCCTCATCTCAATCTTGGAGAAGATGATTATTGGCATGAGATTAAGCCAAAGAACCTGATGCAAACATGTTAAAATGTGATGTCTTACATATATCTCTTCCTGTAAAGCCTGAGTTAAGACTTAAGCTAAAAATGCTTCCCTCCTAAATATACATAGGGGGAAAAAAAGATAGAATACTAAAGAAGCTATAAATTTAAGTTCTGATGAAGAAAATAAATTATAGAAGTACCAGAAATCTCCTATCGCCTGCCAATAAAATGTACTCTTGAAAATTATGTGCTTCATCTAGGGGTGATTACATTTGAAAGCAATCCAGTGATTCAATGATAGCTTAATGTCTCATTGCAAAGGATGCCTGTATTTCAATTTGGAGAAAACCTTGCTTTTAAAAATAGTGTTAGTTTTTTAAATGAATCTGGTTCTTCATTAATTATACTATATGCTATAAAACAGAATGTTGTATAAAATGTCAATCTGACTGGAGCAGAGAATTAATTGTTGAATTAAAACTTGAATGAAAAAGTATGTTAGTTCTATCTTCAAGGCATTCTACATCGGACCCTAACAGATTATTACAAAGAGAACCACAGCAGCACCCTCCCCCTTAATTGTGGTGTTCTGTGTGATATTAAAGGGATCTCAGGAAAGTTTCTGTGATTCAAAA
This sequence comes from Rhinolophus ferrumequinum, assembly GCF_004115265.2. Taxonomy (NCBI): domain Eukaryota; kingdom Metazoa; phylum Chordata; class Mammalia; order Chiroptera; family Rhinolophidae; genus Rhinolophus; species Rhinolophus ferrumequinum. The sequence continues at coordinate 21,642,899 of NC_046286.1, read as the reverse complement.
TATTCCAAAATGTTAATTCTTCCCAAAATAGATGAGTTTATGATGATTATAGTCTTAATTTTCCCACTCAATTCAGAAATAAGTTCTTTTGATTTCAACAGCATAGAATGAGTTCTATTGTGTAAACAGATGGGTAAAAAGCTCTAAATTACCATATTTAGTTTTTAAAAACTACAACCATGAAAGAGGCAGCACGGTATCATTCAAGAAATTTAGTGAAAATGGAAATCAACTCATCAAATCCTGGAATAAGACTTTCACTATTTAAAAGTTCTTACAAAGTAAAGTTTCTCATTGAAGAATACATAACATGAGAAAGCCAGCAAAAAAAAAAAAAAAAAGTGTATAGATAGATAGATAGATGGAGTTATGCAAAGCTCTAAAGCAAAAACAAACATGTCATACCTTGTGACCTTTGAACAATTCAAATATTTATGGTCCAAAGACAATTTATCTTAACCAAGAGACACCCACATTATTGTTTGTATAATAATCAATCCTCCCTAGAATAATATGATTTTTAAATTAAGCACCATTTATAATTTTTGTTGTACTAAAACTAAAAATAACAAATTTCATTAAAAGTGTGTTTTATTCACAATCAAAAACACAAAACCTCTCCCATATGAATGTGTATTAAATTAAATATGCAGTGATACCACCCTACACATTTATGAAATGGGTCTGTAATGAAATTGGAAAGTAAGCTAATGATTCTTCATTTTTAATGACTAACTAATAGTTTACAATCTCTAAAATCCATTTAATTGGGAGAGAGCTGGTAGACAGAGATTCTGGAACCAATAATGACATCCAGCTTTCTCTTACAAAAGTCTTTCAAGAAAAATTAACTGCTAGTTTTTCTAACTGGAAAACGAATGGAGTGCTACCACTCACGCACAGGACAACACGCTAGGCTAGGTGAGATAAGTATAATGGAAGGATGCCAGGGCACAACAGGCCCCTCCCTATTCGCCTCTTTTGCCTGGCTGCTGAAGGGGGAGAGTTTCTTTCATTTCTGTGAAGGCAGACTTGCGACCAGATTTCAGAAATGTCCATCTCAAATGGGCAGAAGGTCTGTGGTGAACACTGCTATTATGACTCAACATAGTAATAGGCATTTAGGATAAGGAGCGATTGGTGAAAATGTCACTTCTTGCACCCTCCGAAAGCCTCCTGAAATCAGTGTTACAGGCTCATCTCTCTTTTAATGAGCTATAAAAGGTAGAAATTCAGAAGAGAAGCTAGAAAAGAAGCAGCAGATCTCCCTGCAGCCCAGTGACCCTTTCTCCCCCTAGTTCAAAGCATTCGGATATATAGAACATAGATTATAGACTACATGTGGATAATTTGCAATTAGGTATTAGTGATATATGATATAAGAAATGCTGCCCAATAATGTTCACCAATATGTTACTTAGCATTTTCCACTAACAATTCCCACTTTTTAGTCATGAGATCATATAAAGGTTTTGTTCCTCAGATCACGCTAAAAATAACAAAAATGTACATTCAAAAACCAGTGGTCAAAATACCTTCTGGTTGGCACATATTAACATTTGATAAATGATAATAACACTACTTGAAATCCTGATTACATGGAAAAAGTAGGCTTAATGCACTGAGACAAATTGCCTAAATAAATATCATAAAAATAGCATATGAAATGAATAATTTCATAGACTTGGTAATTGATTTCATTTCAATTCTTATATGACCCTCCATTTGGCCTTCATTTGAGCAACTGCAATGTGCTTATTGAATAAGAGGCTTTAATTTAATTTACCTACTGATGCAGAATCCTGTCATTTTATAATTAATGACTCTTAAGAACAAAGCAAAAATGCCCTGGAGCCACACAAATGCAGTTGGGTCATTGAAAGTGATCTCAGTCCTCCCTCCCATTCCTGGCAGTAGGGTCAGTGGGAGGGGAGGATGGATAGAGGTTTAGCCCGTGATGGGACCTAAGGGGCTAAGCTGAATACTCAGCTAACATGTTTCCCCCTTACGGAAGCGAGTTTGAATCACCAAGTCTTAACCAAGGTGGCCATGTCACCCCATTTTATCTCTACTCTTTTGACCAATGTAAATAAAGGTGGAAGTTCTTGAATATAACCATTGAAAATTCCAAAAGACAGGGACCTATCCAAATCTGAATCAAGTTTCTGAATCAAGAGCAACTTGACTTTGAACTGGACAACTCTAGGCTCGTATCTAGCCTCTAGTGATAAATCAATGATGTCTTCAGCCCTATTCACCAAGATGCTTTTATTATTTAATACTTCATCCTACACGAAGAGCAGCATTTTATTTTAGTACAGGCACAACTTTAAAACAAAAAGTTTAGGAAACATAACAAAAATGACATGACAATCATAGAATTCACTCTGCTTTTGAGCCAACACTGACCTTCTGTTCCAAAAGAAATATGTTTGTAGGGATTGCTGCAAAAGCCTTGTAGCTTGACTTGGTCTTGTATTGCTAGAATGAGTAACCAGAAAGCAAGAGTGGAGGTGAAAAGGGGAAAGAATAGGACATAATTTTAGACTAGTTCTACCAGGTTAAATGACAAGTTATCAAATGAAGAAAAGAGTTATTATGCTTGATCAACTCGTTTTTAACAGAAAAATTAGCTCACCATGTTAATATTTTATTCGAATGAGAGGCAGAGAAACATCACAGTAAAATATCAGCCTAGGGATTATAGGTAATTACATGATATATAGTTTCAGAACTTAAAAATATCAATTTCTACAAAGTTATATATAAATGTCTCACTAGCAGCATTCCCTCACAGGAGTACTTACTATTCTGTACCTGTGGGGGGAGGTTGCTTGATTCTCAGAGGAAAGTGATTCTTCTTTATGGTGCCATAATTAACAAACATTACACTAATTAATTATATTGAACTCTTGATACATTCTCTTACATCATTCATAAAAACAAAGACCAGAATACATAAAACTCAGTAGTGATGTTAATAAGCAACATAGAGAGAGTGCCAAAAAATGTAGACACATTTTAAGAAAGGAAAAAGCTATCAAAATTGTAATACTCAATATATACCGATAACAAAAGATGAATACAAGTCACGTTTGACTTCTGCAATTAAGAGGTGCTCAAAGTGGTTACCATCAGCATCCAGACACTTCTAATTACGGCAAACCACTGCTTGAGCATAGATTACATCTCTTAAAATGTGTGTACATTTTTTGGCACCCCCAGTAATTTGAATAGAAGTAATTTCATCAATTTAACTCCAAAATGGAAAAGATAGAAAGCTCTTAAATTCATTTTTTAAACCTTATCATTTTCTGCACTTTCTAATATAGTAATGTTAATAAAGTAAATGATAAAATGGCCTGAGTTTTAAGTAAAACGCGGAGTAATATAGTTTAGTTTTGCATAGTATCTGAGGGAGGAAGGAACCCATAAGGAAGCTGTACAAATCAGAATAATATGCATAATCAAAAGCCCAGTTTTGATATTGCTCGGAGTCCCAAGCTACATAATTAAGTTCAAGGCTCCTATCACTTCAGAGCCCCTGTCTCAGGAAGTTTCCTTAGGTGCTCAGCATCAGGGAGAAATTGGCACACTGTTACAAGTTGTCTCAGTCCCTGAAACACCAAAGGGTATCCAGAAGATAGGGTAATCCAATCAAACAAAACCTTGAGTTTCGTGGATATAATTTAAGTAACCTTCATTAAATTGGTGTGTGGAAGGTAAGAAGCTGGCACATTCATTTTCCTTAGAAAGAAACTGAAGCAGAAATTTAAATGCCAGACCTGGAGGAACGAAGTCTCGGGTCTCTTCAAGCCTTAAGTCTCTATACTGACCCTGTACTGCTGTGGTCGGTCTCCAGACAACAATGTATTTGGATAAGCATATCTGGACTGAAAATGAAATGCCATGTCTTATAGGCGAATAAGAGCTGACATTTGTACTAGGCAAATTATATACATTGCTTCATTTAATTTTACAGAAGCCCCATAACGAAAGAGTCATTAGGACCAGGAGACATGACGAGATCAGGTGTAGTCTTGTCTAAGACTAAATAGCCCAGAAAGAGTAGAAACAGGTTTGGCACTCAGGCTTGCTTGGAGCCAGTATCGATACTTTCGCTATCAGATAATATTTTCTCCCAAAGAATATCTAAACAAATAATACAAAATAAGATACATCATTAATACTCCATGATGGTTTTAGGATATTTAATTGTAATAACAGTTTTAATAATAACAACAATAACTAACAATCATATGAGCCAGGTACCATTCTAAAAGTTCTAAATGTGTATTATCTCATTTAATGATCACAACAAGCCTATTAGGTAGATACAATACTATATCCATTTTATACATGGAAACTAAAGTGCAGAGATGTTAAATCACTTATCTTAAGGTCACTAGTTAGTAATTCAGCTGGTATTTGGAAGTAGGCACTCCAACTCAACAGTGCACTTATCTACCATATCCCCTTGCCTGTTATTTTGGGACATTTATAATGTTTGTTCTCCTATCTTTAACCACCCTAAAGATTATAGTTGGAGAAGCCTGTACAGAGAGGTATCTTGTTGTTGCACATACGTCACAGAATCTTAGCATCAGAAGTGATACTGAAGGTCATCTGAAGTGTTTAGCAGCCCCCGCCCCGCACCCTCATCCAAGATACAAATTTCTCTGATTGTCTGTTCAGCCACCACAGGAACACTTGCTTACCTCCTAAGACAGCACATTGAGGTCTCATTGTTTGAATTGGTACAAAATTCTTTCTGATGTTGAGCCAAAATATGCTCCCCACTAACTTACTCCATTGGTCCTATTTCTACCCCTTTCAAGTCAGAAGAGCTAACAGCTCTTCTGAGTGGTACTTATACTGCTGTTTCCACCAACCCCCCTTACTGATCTTCAAGTGAACTCTCCTCATCATTTCCCTCTGTCAATATTCCTTTAAATTTTGAAAAGATGTGCGTTTAAGTAGGTGTGTTTTTAACACAAAGTAGACTATAATCATCACCTCCATGATATTGACGATAAAGCAATTAATACACTGAAGATAATAATCATTGTAATTTTCTCCTTGGTTTTTGTGGTGAGTTTAGAACATAGAGGAGAATGAAGCTGGAGGTATTTCATATTGTTGGACCACATTGACTATGCTATCACCTAAAATCTCTAATCCTTTCATTTGTTTAACATTTGTTATTGAAATTAAACTGTATCCTGTAGTTATGTTTTCTGTTCTCTAGATCCCAAAATAGTACTTTAGGCATTATCTCTATGCAATTTCATCTGACTAGATTGGGTCTGTCATTGTAAACTATGAAGATAAGAGTTTTTATGTTATTTCACGAACCATTTTGTTTGGCATGTCAGTTTTATCTTCATTCAAGTCATATGCTAGGGATAGGGAGCTATTGCCTACTGCGTTCTGCCAACCTGGTAGACATCAATCTACACTGTAAACATATGTGGATATAGCAGCTGAACTAATGGATTCATTCAACAAAATATTATTGAGCATCTACTTTGTGACATGCATTGCTGTAAGTATTGGAGATTCAGAAATAAACAAAACATACAAAGCCTTTCCTCTCTAGAGCTTATGTCCTAAGGAACGGAGATGAATTATAAACAAACAAGAAAGCAAAAGAAAAGTCATAGAGAGACAAATAATATACAGAAAATTGAAATAAGGTGATGGAATAGTGAGTGACCTTGAGAATGCTTTGGATTGGGCAGCTGGAGCAAATGTGAGTGCACAAAAACATGTCATTACACTTCACATTATTTCCTTGTTCATGATATTGTGAAAGATATCACAACTAGAAATTAGAAGGCATTCAATAAATGTTGTGTGAAGAAACTCTGATTTTCAGTTATAACTATTTTTTTTTTTTTTTTTTTTTTTTTTTTACAGTGGAACATATGGCTCGCTTCTTTGGTTCTGGTAAATCTCTTATTTCCCATCATTTATAACAGTTTTGCTATAGAACTAGAAATTTCATCTGGTTTGAGACACAATCTTTTTAGGCCAGGAAATAGGAACTCATTTAGAGCAAACAGGTGATCTTTCTCAAGCCTAATCTATTTTAGGCTTTATGCATCTCTAAGACATATATAGCCTTTTATTTTCCGTCTGAAAATTATTCTTGTTGCCATAAGAGATATGTTTTGGGGTCACTATATTTCCTCTGTGTTCTCTTAACAATACTCTAATTTGAAACATATTTCTTCAGCATTCCAAGTCTCCCAGGTGTTAAACCAAATTCATCGGTTTCCTTTTCTTTGTTTAAAATTACAAATCATCCTAGTCAAGGTAATTATAACTTGAATAATAGACTGCAGTATCACAGGCTGGAATCACCATCAGCTAATCATAGAAGGTTGAGCTGACCAGCCTTACCCTAAATCTAGCAAAAATTTCAATGATACTTATTATATCTCTTCAATTTGTAATCTGTGTTTTCAGTCAACATTCAATACATATGTCTTAAATATCTATTACATGACAGGTGCAGGGCAAAGTTTTGAATAAGAAAGAGAAATGGAATTTTTGTACATAAGTTTATCAGAGTTAATCCTATTTATAGGCAATGCTAGATATCGTAACATAAATCCTGGACGTGAAGGTGGGGCAGCAAGAACACCTCGTTCCCCTTCAGAAAATTTCCCACTACTATCCTATCCCTTGTTGCTAATGCCTAAGATTCTATCACAGGCTTTAGTAATAAAGACCCATGAGATCTCAAAGTGAACTGTATTAGTTGCCTTGAGAATCAGGGATTTGAGCTCACAGTTACACTTTAATGGTGGAACATCAGACTACATAAACAAGGAGAACCCTGAGGGAGAGCCTCCCTACCACCATGGTTAATATCTTCCAGAAGCATCCATGAGCAAAGATGAGAGCATTACTTTAAGCAAACACTCACTGCTCCTCAGTGACCATGTCTGCACTGCCTGAGTCAGAATCTCCCTGAGATGAAAGTTCAACCCAAGTCCTGATCCAATTCACAGACATAGACGGCCCAGACACCTCCCTTACATCTAGACTATTGGCAGAGCATAATCTCTGTAATGATCCTGATAACTGAAGTGGTGGGGGTAAGGGAAGAATACAAAAAAATGGCTACAGACCATGGCCTGGAGGAGAAGAGTACAGCAGTAGCTACCAAGAAAACTTCCCGACTCTCTTCCCAGGACCCCTTTCCATGGCTGATTTCTCTTTTGGTATTTCTAACACTCAAAACGTATGGCATTTATTTCATTGTATTACAATATTTTGCCATCCCTATTAGCCTGATATGTCTTTTAAAGGAGAGATTTTATATCATTTCCAACACATAATACTAACCTGGCAAAGAATAGATGTTCAGCAAATATTTGTTGACTTAAATTGAAGTATTTAATTGAAAATTACAATGCGATTTGGAGGACATAAAAAAAAAAATTAGTTCCTCATCTACTGTTCACGTCTTAGACAAGGCTGGCTGCCTGGAGGCCCTTCCACCTCCCAAGCATGCCCTGAAGGCATTTTCAATATGTTAAGTTTCTAAAGTCTTCTTCTTTCAATGCTATGAACATTCAAGATTTGAACTCATGACCTTGAATAAGTTTTTGTTTTTCTTTTTAAAAGTCTCTTATTTGAATTCAACTGTATAAATCCCTCTCCATTAAAATGCAAACACTCCCCAAGGGATTAAAAAAAAAAAGATGCTTTGTTCAATCACTGATACTTGAGTGTAAATCATCGCTAAGATCAATTCAGAAAAGCTGACTACAGAGAAGACTCAAAGAGAATGGGACACAGCGTTAGTACAGAAATGGAAGTGACAGATAGCAGGGATGGGAAAATCAAGAAAAATCTAAAATCCCCAGAAAAGCACCAAGAACTTTGTGGAAGGGGGAGAGTAAAAGACAGTGGGAGAACAAAAGGAAGGAGATATTTATGTCTAGTTTTACCTGTTTGACCATTTTACATTTGGCTGGCTTTAATGATTGCTGAATGGTTGTTAGTCTACCTACAAAATACATACAAAAATATTACCTTCTCCTTCACTTCTATAACCTCACCAGAGCCACCATCACTTGCCTCGATTGTTGCAATAGCCTGAAGGTGGCCTTACTTTCCCCTCTCACCCTCTCTTAGTTTGTTCTAAACACAGCAGCCAGATAGATAAGGTTGAGTCAATTATCTATTCAAAACCCTCCCATGGCTTCCAGTCTTACTCAAATTAAAAATCAAAGACTTAGAAGACCTCATAGGACCCACCTTCCAGTTATATGTCCCTCTGACAACCTCAGCTTCCCCTCACTCATTGCACTCTTGCTACACTGGCTGCCCTATCTGTTCTTTGTAACTGCCAAGCATTCTCTGACCTCAAGGATTTTTCCTGACTATACTCATTTACTTGTGTGCCACCTTCTGACACCTTCTGAAAGAAGGTGACTGCCAGTGTAATCTGTGACACCATTCCTTACCCTGCCATACTTTTCTCCATGTCACATAAGACTTTCCAATACATGAGAAAAATGTACTTATTTGATCAGGGAATTGGTGATTGTTTCTCTTCCACCACAAAATATAAACTTTCTGTGAACAGGCATTTTTGCAGTTTTATTTGTTGCAATATCCTTATGACTTTGAAAAGTGCCTTGCACATAATAAGCACTCAATGCATAGTTATTGCATGAATGATTTGTTGAATGCAGATTAACTATTTTATTATAGCTCACAGAGGTACATTCAATATTGCTAATTTTCCAAATTGCATATAGATCAACAGAAATGGAGAAAGTTACACAAAGACTGTTGCCACCAAGTTCCCAGTGTGATATATTTGGAGATGTTTTGAGGCTTTAGAGCAATGGGAGTTTATTAATAAAACACCAGCAATAAAACTTCAAGAAATATCAAAAAGCTCCCACTAACTCCTCAAACATGTTATGTGTCTAAACAACTTTAAGGCCAGGACAGGCACGCCACTGGAACCCCTCAAGTTAGAAAGGAGGTTCAAACCATCTTTGGTGAGTGGCAAAAAATATGAGGATTTGATGTAATGGCCACCCCAAATTCCTATATGGAACGCCATGAAAACTTACGAGGAGACAATTTAAACTGTTTCATAAATGAAAGCAAAATATATTGGTATCCAAATACAACTCCATGGATTAATTTTTGATGTTCAGGCTTTCCCAAAGGGAAAAAAAATACCTCAGGCAACATAGATGTTGATCAAAGAGTAACCTGAGCAGCATTCAGGGAGATATCCATCCTGTGTAGGGCCATGATCATAATGTGAAATACTATTTCTAGCTACATTTGAAATTAAAATATATCAAACTAATGCAAACGGATTCAGAACCTTAAGATTTGATCTATGAAAAAAAAAAAAACACCTTAACATACTTTATATCTGAATTTAGCTCAGCATACTCTAGCGGTTCCATTTTATTTTAATATCAAAGGCCAGCAGGGCTCAGACTTTGAACTAACATCCTTCAAGCACTCATGTTTTAATTTGATGGCCATTTGTATTCCAGGACCTCTTTCCTTTTGAGATCTGGCACTGAGTTAAGCTGATCTAAATCTGAAGATCTTTGATTTCAAAAAGATAGCCCGTGCTTGGATTAACATGGCAGGGGAAGCAGCAAGACAAAACACAATCCATAAAAGTGTATGAATTCTTTGATATCTCAAAGCTTTTGTCTATTTCCTCCTATCAATCTATGAAAAAATCTTAGCAATTTAAAGAAAACTAGTCAAACATCAAAAGAAACTGGGATAAGAGTTATCTATTCCAACATCCATTTTAATGATTTTTTTATACTCAAGTTACAATTTCTGCAAATAATTGTGTGCAATAAAAAATTATGTAGGCTGACTTTTACCTCGAGAGAGAATAACAAGAAGCAAGGAAGAAATAAAGAAAGAATAGCATGTCTCCGAGAGCGACTATTTTTGCAGAAGTTATAAATTTTACCCATTACAAGAAATACCTTTTACTGTTCAAAGCAACAGATTAAAAATAGATAAATTATGTAATTTATAGATGATGTGATACAGAATTGTACACCTGAAATCTATGTAATTTTACTAACAATTGTCACCCCAATAAATAAATAAATAAATTATAATCATTCTTTATATTTTCATATTTTATGTATATCAAGTTTATCATGCATTTCTATAAGCTTGAATTTTAAATTGGAAATAAAGAAAATAAAACAAAACATAAGGCAAATGATGAAAATTCTTCAATATGGGGAGCAATAAGTGAGCTGTGGAAGAACATGTCTTCAACAAACTTAGTTTTAGAACAAAAAGGGATTTGACTTTATAAAAAGCCCCTCTTCCAACTCTCCAAAAACAGGACAAAACATGAATGAAGCAAGGTGATCCACAAACAGAAACACTTTGAAATAGCCTCTGGAGTAAAATGACTTTCCTCAAAGGTAATGAATAATTTAAGTGTATGGCAGTATGGTTTAAGAAATAATTAATAATAAATTCAGGAAATGGTAATGTTTAGAACACCAGTTTTTTTTTAATACACCACAAATGAATTTCTTAATCACACATATGAATTGAAAAGATAATCACCAAGTCATTCAACCTTAAATAAGATTTTCTAATTTAGAATTACAGAAGAAAAAGATTGTCTACATCCCATTTGCTTTCAAAGTTTAAAATACAGAGCCTTTAATAATCTCTAAAAATACGTTTTTAAAATGACCCAAGTAATATATAAATTAATAATTCTAATGATTACTATTCCATAATAATGATAATTTCCTTCATGAGAACTATTAAATAAGGTTAAATGATAATTAACATGAGGTTTTCTTCTATAGCAATGAAGCACAGTAATAAAGAACAGGGCTTCAAGAATCAGTAGACTTAAATTAATATACGTCAACACTGCGTGTACCAGATATGCGATCGGGGCTAGTTATTCACCGAACTTCAGTTTCTTGGAATATAAAATGCAGAAAATAATATTACCAACCTCATAAGGTCATAAAAATTAACTGGTATAGTCCTTTTTAATTAATTTTTAACTATTCTGCATATTAGGCTATTTTTTGACTCACAGAAAGCATTTGATATCTGTTACTATCATTACTATTATCACTATTTGATAACAGGCCAATTTTCTTATATCACCACATATATTCCCCTGGAATCATCTTCTGTATATTTGGTCAGGTTGCTTACCATTTCTGAAATACCAGCTCCTTTCCTCTTCATTAAGATAAATGCTAAATATTTCCAACAGGTCTGACATTTATAATAACTTCCTTACTAACTATATCTCACTAATATTTCTATATCAAATTCAGTGAACAAATATATGTAATCTATATTATACTATGTTAATGTGTCCTTATACTTGTTTTCTACATTTATTGTAGATTTAATAACTCTATATAGCTTCTCCACATTTTATATATACATATATATATACACATATATGTATATACATATATATATGTATATATATATGTATTTTTTGTCTGTTGAATAAAAATTTTTTAAGAAAAAAAATCTTACTTTCCTTTAACACACACGCACGCACACACACACACCTCAAAAAAAGCTAGAATAGGGTGAGGATACACTAGGTGCATAATGCATGCTTTCTAAGATTAATAATATTGCAACATCATTAACAAGAGCACGTGGGTTGTTTTATCTTTTCCATCTTAAGTTCATCATTCAAACAGCAACAGAGTTGAACACAATTTCCATGCAACTTGGAACCTCTAAAACCGTGTTATTTCAATTCATGAAACTGAAAATCCCAATTCCTTCCTAATACAGGCATTTTCATAATTTTGTTTTATTTATATAGCAATGACCAAATTCTGGGTGTATAAGATCCACATTCTAAATTATTTGAGAATAGTACAGAAGCTGGCATGCTTTACAGCTGAGTTGCCATCCACCAAAAGAAAAAAACTCTACGGTCACTCCTTCAAATATTTCCCTTCTCATATTAAAATAAATGCCAGTTTCACACCTGTGCTCAATGAGTTGCTTCAGAGCATTTAAAAGCCAATATTTATCCTCTTAATTCTATTTCTTTATACCCAGCCTGTCAATTCTTTCTGTATTTCATAATTACTAAGTTTTTAGTGTTTATTGTAAATTAAATAATTTTCACATACAAAGGAAATTTCTATTCCCTTTTACCCTATGTGTATATAGCTAAATCCACATTGATTTCGCTTGAGGTACAGGGAGCAATAAAGAAATCAACTTGGTAGAAGGGGAAGAAAATTAATAGTTATAAATGAATGATGGCAAAGGAAATAGAAAGTTTTCAAATTGGGTTAGCAAGAACATGGGCCTAGATCTAAGATAATATTTTATTTTACACTAATCCTGTCTACTATTCTATCAGTACAGGACAATAGGGTCCATATTATTAAATAATTAGAAGTGTATCATATTCCCAAATCTCAACTAGTGGCTTTAAATTCCATCTTTGGGATCAATGATATAACTCTTATTATGCCGAAAGCTATAAATATAAGAAGTCATCATATGAAGAGGATTTGCAAAATCAAATAGTTTTACAGAAACATGCACAATTTTTGACAGATTAAAACTCATCTCCACGTTCAAATATACCAAATCCTAGAGCCTCTTGCATGTTCTCTACCTCCTCAGAGGAGCACAATGAATGTCATAATTATTCATCTTTTTCTCCTGAAAAAAAGATTCTTCCATGTTTCAAAAAACGCATGCACCATGCAACGTGCAAAAGATACCTTGGGTTTCTTATTTTCGGGGCCTGCTGACATGGGTAGTGCACAAGGTGAAATCGGCTCCTTGGTTCTTGTTAGCGAGATGGGAGGTGATGGGGTTGAAACGGATGGCCTGTGGTCGGACACTGAGCTTTCAGATCTCCCAAGTCTCGAAGGCAGGGTACCACCGCCACAATTTGGGTGCAGTGCTGAGGGACTGAGCTGGAACGCCTGAGCGGGAAGATTAGCATGAGGGAGAGGGGACAACCCCAATTTGGGAAGAGAGGCAGAGCTAGCACTAGAGACAGAGGCTGAAGTAGGAGCTGCAGGATTCTGCCCCTGGCCAGATAGCTGTGCGGATGCTTTCTGGGATCTGTTTATCAGGGTTGAAAGAGCCGGGGAAGGACAGAAACATTTCTCTGGAGAGGAGAGTGTGGCTCTGTGGTTAGTGGGAAATGCAGAAGATAATGGAGAGGAGGCTGATGTAGATGGATACGTGTAAATACTCTGGGGCTTTTCAGGACCCCTGAGATCAGCATCCCTTTTGCCCTTCCAAGAAAAAGAAGAAAAGCTTGGTGGGATGGGAGGACGCCTTGCAGGACTCGATGTATTTGTTTGTAGCTGGGAGAGCGTTGGATAGCTCTTCAAAGAAGTGGGTGATGGTGTTTTCTCTACATTCAAAGAAACAAGGCTGCTACTGACATGTTCTGTGGGAGAAGGGGAGGGCGCCTGGGAAAGGGGAGCAGATTGGGTGAAAAAAGGTAAGTGAAAGGATTGCCGGCTGTGGTCAGAAACCTGGTGTTGTTGCCTTTGTTCTGGAGACCCGGCTCTCAGGGAGCAACTTGAGAGAGATTTTTTAGGTGTGGGTGAGGTTTCTTTTACTTTTTGATCCAGTGTAAGTGTGGAAGAAGCCAGGGAGTTGAGAGAGAAAGTGGGACAGGATGCAGGGGAAAAGGGTCTTTGGTGAGAAGGGTCGGACTTGAGGAGAGCAGTGAGAAAGGAAAGTCGGGAGGGCACTGCGGATTTCACCCCTGACTTGGAGAGATTCCCACTAGATGACGCTTGGCTACAGATCGTGGAAGAAGAGCCCTGGAAAGAGGAGGTAAATGGTTTTGGACTTGGAGAAAGTGAATGCATGACAATACGGACTGGTATGTACGAGGCTGGATTCGACTTCAGAGAAGCACTGAAGGATCGTGAAGGAGAAGAGGTTCTCAGACTTTCTCCGGGGTTAAGGACAGGCGAGGTTAACGATGTCGTATTCTTCAGAAGTTCAGATGTCAGTCCAGGTTTTTGATCTGCTGCACTGGGACTGGATAACTTAGAACCTGGGGACTGAGTGGAATGGGGAAACTGCAATGTCGAGAAGGTGCCCTTCGGTGCAGAAAAGGGTGAAGAGTGAGCAGAAGTTTGAAAATACGTAGCTCTTTCTTCCACCAAAGCCCCACTGACATCCAGCCTCCTAGTGTGGAACTCCTCTAGGACAGAGGCTCCGTCGAGGTTAACTGGGTCGGGCGGTGTTTTCTGATTAGTTGGAGAAACAAAGGAGAAAGCAGGTGGTTTACAGGCAAGCTGCTCAGAGGTAGTGGAAGGAGAAGTTAACTAGAGGAAAGAGAAACAGACAGATTGTAATAGGACGTTATTTTGTGAAACTATCAAAATATTCTTGGCATTTGTGTGTGTATGCCAACAGTCCTATTAGTTTACAACAAAGGAGGCACCTTAAAACTCCAATAAAAAATGGAAGAAATTCTGTTTTGCTAATGAGGCATTGCTCTGAATTTGAAATAAAATATAAATAAACTGTAAAGTATTATATACTATAGCTCACGTATTCCTCAGAGTTAGCATTAATATTAAGTTGTATTCACATATTTCTATTTGGAAAATAATTCATGGACAAAATATACAATAGTTCTCGTAATTTGGAATTGTGTGATTTGAAAACATTTAAATTATCGTTAATATAAATTTCAAAATTCACTTTGGAAAATGAAGATTTTCTTCCATTGTAAGAATATAAACCATAATATAATAATAATGACTATAATCCTTAAACAATTTAACATACTTCAAATGTTTAAAATTCTAAAAACTTGGACTACTATATATTGTGAACCTGAAAAAAATGCCCAGAAATAAAAAGATGCAGCACCCAATATCAACACAGAACGATAAACAATGAGAGTGAAAGCAAAGTCTAAAACAGAGAGGGAGTTTTAGCTTACAAAAAATATTTTCCCTAATTATTTGCCAGGATGAACATATAACCAACTTGGTTATGCTGAAATACATACTCGTATCAAAAGAAGACAGAGTAATCTGCCTAAAGCAATGCAACCCACAATCCTGCATCAAATTCAAAAATAATAATAATAAAGAAATAAGGTATCATTTTCAAGAGAAACTAGAGAGAGCCTGTGAAATAATTGTGTGTATGTATTCTTGTGCTATTTTAAAAATCGCTCAGTACTTTAAAACACATATTGAAATTATAAGTGATTCTAAAGCCAAATCTTTTAAACAGAGGTTTCCTTTCAAAATTATTGATTTGATTCTATCAATCCATAAGGGAAAGGAAACTACTTTTGTCTAATAAAGAATTTAAGTAATTAATGAATCTTTATTAAGCAATTTTATATGTATTTTTTTGCATTACATAACAGGAAAATGTATGACTATAATAATTAACAAAAAACAAAAAAAACTTCACCGAAGGAATAAAGAAAATTCGAGACTCCATAGGGTGTCTTGTTTCATGTTATGCCACAGCTTTTGGTAAAGAATTTTGAAAATTAATAACAGCCACAAAAATCCCATTACCATTTTAGTCATGTTTCCAAATAACTTCAAATTATATGACAAACTTAATTAATCCTGATTATCCACCAAAGTATGTTCAAATCATAGGGACATAACTTTAAGGGTCTCATTCAAAGGAAAAGACTGTTCCCTCAAACTTCTTCAAGAGTATGGCTTCTAATTATCAAACTTTCTACTACGGTAAGTCATATTTTACCAAATATAAGTAATTTACAATTTTATTATACTTTTTAATAGTTGATTATTGAAGAACTTCTAAGAGAAAAACTGAAAAGTCTAAGAATGTTTATTATGTTTGTATTAATTTCAATATAATTCTTATTATATTTCCTATTCAATATATTGATATGTATTTGTAATATATTCATTTCTAATTTGCAAATACATCCTGATGTTATTCTAACGTATACTAATATAAAAATGTGCACCATATTTTTATAAAATTCCCAGGAATGAGGAATGCATTTTTTAATGAAAATGATAAATTTCCCTGAGTTCCTTTCATTAATAAGTATTTAAAATGAGGACCTAAGGAAATGAATAATTTTATGCAGAAAGAAAGAATGAATACCTGTCATATGCTCAGTCAAGCAGTTCAGATTAAGTCCTTCATTTTACCTCTTCCCTGTAAATCCCTTACTGGGGGATTTACATCAACTTCTCTATTGATGTCCACAAATTATTTTCATCCCTTCATACTTTCCCATTAATAATTCCTGTGCTGTATCCTAGGTTTGGTACTGATGCTCTAATTCCCTTTCCCTCAAACCTGTTCTCCTTCTTCTCCAGTATTTATTTCTAACCTGATCTTTGTTGATTCTTTTGCCTCAAACATCTCTCAGAGTTACCCGTCTGTGTTCCAATCCCCAGCCATCTTCTGATTCCTTGAGCCCCCTTACCACACACCCCTTCCAAAGTCATTCTCAAACTCTGAAGGACTATCCTGAACTCTGGATTACATTCACAACAACCTCAATAACAGAGGATGCTTGCAACGTTCTGCTGTCATTAAGTGGACAATCTCAATCATAAATCTACCCTTGCCAATATGCTGTACACCTGACACTAATATAAAATAATATTAAATGTCAACTATAATTTTAAAAAAGTCACAGGGATATAAAGTACAGCATAGGGCATATAGTCCATAACATTGTAATAACTACGTATAGTGTCAGACTTAGTAGGGTTATCACTGTGAAGTATATCACTGTGAAGTCTAATCTAATCACTGTGTTTTGTATACCTGAAACTAATTTAAAAACTCACTTTCCCCTACCATGAATCCAGTTTTGTTTTTGTCAAAATTCTAAACTTATTATGTATAGAGCAGTATCCATTTCAGATTTTTCAAAATGGGGCAAAAACCTAATCATGTAGGAACTAGTCCTGTTTCTAATAGTTCATTGCTACTTAATTTCGAAAATGAAAAGCATCTGTAATTACCAATAAAAGAATAGCTGAAACCTCAAAAAACAATCCATTTAAAAAAGTAAATAAATATGTCCTTGGATTCTATAATAGAAGTCATCAGTTATTTTAACAACTAATCTCTACTGTGGAGCTGCCTTGTAATTTTAGCCAATCTAAATTAAGTGTTCCTATATTCATTTTTTTCCTAATGTGTCTATGAGGTATCAAAGCATCTGAATAAAAGCTAAAGCAATTGATCTGCCCCTACCTGATGTTTGAAATAGTTCCTGAGATTTGCACAGCACCAGGTATTGGTCCTGTATAGTTGTGCTTTTCTTCCTGAATCTGTACAGCCATGAAAGGGAGAAGCTCTAGATTCCTCTTTGTTCTCACATATAATCACGATATCATGGCAGTTTGGCCTCCTGAACTTACCTGTTGATTGGTTTTCTTCTTACTGATGGACACTCGTAATATCACTGGGCAAATTCTCAGCCTTTCTTCCCTGAACAATTTAAATAATATTTCCAGTATTCTTACCTCTAGTTGCACCCCATTCAACTTATCATCAGAGTGACCTTTCAAAAGTCTGATCAAAGTATACCTATACTCAAGATGTCATCAATAATTTCTGTCTACCATGAACTAAAGAACTTTATGACTGAGGCTTCTGTTGCTATCCAATCTCATCTCACTCATCTGCTATTTTGCATTTTAGGTTCTAGTAATACTTCGTTCAATCTCAATCTTCCTACCAATATTGTCAACATTCTAGCCACCTTGTTTTTTACCAATCCACTTGGCAAGTCTTCATCCTTAAATCATTCCCACCAACTGCCATTATGTTTCTAGACCTAGTCTACTTCAAGCTGCTATTAAAAAATTTAATACAACCTGTTGATTGGCATGGCCACTGAACTTAATTTATGAACTTGTTCTGTACATCAGTTATCCACCTGTGCTATATCTTCATCCTTTTTCTTTTTTCCTAGTTCTCTCATCCATATATATACCGGGGTGCCAAAAATATATATACAAGTGGAAACTGGTCAATGTTGCTCAAGCAGTAGTTTGCCATAATCAGAAGTGTCTGGACGCTGATGGTAACCACTTTGAGCACCTCTTGTAATTGCAGAAATCAAACGTGACTTGTAGTCATCTTTTGTTGTCAATATATGAGGTCTGACAATTACGTTTCTGAACTTGTTGCAACGATGTTGCAACCTTTTTTGATATCAGAAGGATTATTCATTATGAATTTGTACCAACTGGACAAACAGTTATCCAAGTTTACTATTTGGAAGTGCTGAAAAGGCTAGATGAAAAAGTTACACGACCTGAACTTTCCGCCAATAATTCATGGCTCTTGCATCACGACAATGCACCAGCTCACACGCCACTTGTCTGTGAGGGAGTTTTCAGTCAGTAAACAAATAGCTGTATTGGAACATCCTCCCTACTCACCTGATCTGGCCCCCAATGACTTCTTTCTTTACCCTAAGATAAAGGAAGTATTGAAAGAACATTTTGACGACATTCAGGACATCAAGGGTAATACAACGACAGCTCTGATGGCCATTCCAGAAAGAGTTCCAAAATTGCTTTGAAGGGTGGACTAGGCGCTGGCGTCGGTGCATAACTTCCCAAGGGGAGTACTTCGAAGGTGACCATAGTGATATTCAGCAATGAGGTATGTAGCACTTTTTCTAGGATGAGTTCCTGAATTTAATTGTCAGACCTGGTATATGTATATATGTGTATGTATGTGTGTGTGTGTATGTATATGTGTGTGTATATATATATGTGTGTAGGGATGAGGTATATGTATATAGATATATATATATATATTTTATATATATCTATATAGAAAATCTCATTTAATCTTCACAAGAAAGGTTGATAATCATCACCCCATTTTACAAATGAGGAAGTTAAAGTTTATGATTACAAGTAACTACCCCGAGAAGCATGGCCAGCAAGGTCCCTCTCTCGTTTTTGTTTTCCCATACCATCCCTCTAATGCATGACTTCCCTTTCCTCACCACCTCTCCATTTCTTAACTTGATTTCTCCCCCATCACCCTAGTCACACTATTCTCATTAAAGTCACCAAATAAACTTCTAATTTCCAGATTTAATGGGCTTTGAGGACCCTGTTTTATTTAACTTTGTTTTATATTTTATTTTTCTTTGTATAATATTTATAATATTTTATACTAAATTTTACCTTATTTAATAAATAATATTATATAATAGTTTCATAGGAGACACCAGACACTTCTAGGCAGATGCTAGACAACCTCATCCCGCCTCTCCCAGAGTAGGACGGAGCATAGAGGAGGTGTGGCTCCAAGTAGGTAATGGCGGGCAAGGCTCTAAGGGGCTGACCTGTGAGAGTGGAAGGGCTCCCATATTCTAAATTGAGACAGTGGCCAGGTCAGATCCCACACCTTTGACCTCATCCCTACACAACTTTTGTTCCTACTAATACTGAGGAGAGAGGTTCCCCTTCCTGCCTTATAGGGGAGCCATGTCCCTCAGGGTCTCCTACTGCTTCATTTCCAGCTCCATCAGCAAAAGGTCTTTGATCCTTCCCTCAGCTTTGATATGAGCCTCTCAAATCTCTCAACTTGCCCTTCGTCCCTAATCAAGCAGCAGCACATACTAACCTGGCTGGCTCACTTGGCAGAATTGCTTGCTAGTGTACAGGAAGAGAATCTGGCAAGGCAGCTAGAAAATATCAAAGTACAGTCTTATAAAGGAAGGCTTCATTCTCCAGGCGGTTTCTCAGCATAAGAATAGGAGAACTAGTATTTGGTAACTCCAGGTCAGTCAGTACTCAAAATATGTCATGCTGCCATAAAGTTATTTGTTGTTGTTATTATTATTATTATTTTATAAAAGTCACTGGTTATTTCTTATTTCCAGATTGATATGATTGATAACCAGATTCTTTTGAGTTCTATAAATAAAGAAGACATTACTGAGCAACCTTTAAAAAATTAAATTAAATTAAATATTACATATTTTAGCTACTTGATCTTCTTTATAGACCACTCTTTTTGTTGAAAGCCCCTTTGGCTTTTTTTACATGAAATCCCTCTCTCCAACTTCTTTGATCCTTTCTCAGTCTCTCTCATTGGCTTCTCTTCTTTCACAGGCCATTCAT
Organism: Rhinolophus ferrumequinum; assembly: GCF_004115265.2. Lineage (NCBI taxonomy): Eukaryota > Metazoa > Chordata > Mammalia > Chiroptera > Rhinolophidae > Rhinolophus > Rhinolophus ferrumequinum. Next base: position 21,622,740 of record NC_046286.1, on the reverse strand, counting down.
ATTTTTACTGTTTCCTGGCTTGTACTTTCTGTCTTCTTGTTCTGCATTCTTTCCATAAGTAAAGTCTCCATTCTTATTGCTTCACCTCATGTAGCAAATATCTCCAGTCTCCCACCTCTCTCCTGTGTTCCAGATTCATACTCCCACCTTCTTTCTAGATGTCATCATGCTATGCCATCAAGGCATCTCAAACTCATCATCAGATATCTTACCTCTTCCTATCAGTTCCCAAGGCCTGTTATTCTTTCTTCGATTAATCCAACATTGATTGGTTACAAATTTCATGCCTTGTTTATTTTTCCCGTACATTGTCAATAAACAAATCCAGTTAACTGCTCTACCCCGAAAGTCCACCTTTTTATTCCCACTATCATTGTCTTAACGTTATCATCGGTCTTTCAGACAAATCACTCTGCTTTTGTATGTGTATATTCACCTCTCTTTTATCTCTAATACTATCCCCAGCTAAGACAGTTCTTATACTTTTACAGTAACATTCAAAAACATTACTCTTTTTTTCTGAATTTTGAGAGAATTTTGATTCAGCCGCTTATATAGCTTTTTTACTTTTGACTTACACTTTAAAATTTAAAATTCTTCAGTGATTTTTTTTAACATAATGTGTTTTTACTTAAAAGTGTCATTTCAACAAAAATATTTGGAACATAAGTGAACTCAACCCAATATTTATGTTGACTATGTTCGAGATAATACAGTAACCACTACAGGGAACAAAATGTTTAATAAAAATGGATTTAAAAGGGACTTTAGGTTATGGAAAGGTTAAAATCCAAACTAAAAACTACCCTCCACTGACTATGGAAACCCCCACATCTAAAACTTGGTTATTCCATCATCTTTCCTGAGACAAGAAAAAAAAGTTTAAACCTATCACCACTTACTTACTTTAAAGAGTTTACAGTCTGCTGGGAGAGAAAAGGCATGAACCTAAATAGTCATAAAATATCCTGGAATATGTAACTGTTATAAAAAATGTTCAGAAACAAAAACCTATCAGAATTATACAGAGGGAGAGTTTGCTTTCACTGAAAGAACCAAAGCATACTTCATGAAGGAGCCAATATCTGAGAAAGAAATTCAAAGATGTAAACTTTTAACTATTTTTTTCTTTTCATAAACCTTATCGGACCTCACCTATGGTCAAGACACTGCACAAAGTGCTATGGATACAGAAATGAACAGAAGACAGGTAGGTAGTGGGGGCAAGGCTCTAAGTTACTCTTTAGTCTACTGTTACTTCACATTTCTCTCAGTCTAGTGAGGAAGAAAGATACAATCAACTATAACCAAGTCAAGAGGAGTTACATTGAAGATTTGCTATATATTTTTTATATATATTGCTATATATATTTGCTATATATATTTTTTATATTGAAAAAGGCCACAAAACTATAAAGAAAATGACAAAGATGAAGGAGAAAAACTAACTCCTCTTCAAAGGGAATATCTCTAGGAGAAGGTGCTACTTGAGCTGAGCTTAGAAAGTATTAAGTAGCCTAGGCCCAAACAGGCGTGGGTCTGGGGAGGCGGAAAAGGAAGCATTACACACAGAGGAATCGAGAGCTCAGGGATGGGAAGGTATGAAGTGTGAACTCTGGTGATAATTCAGCACAGCTGAAGACAAAGTGTGCAAGGTGTGGATGGAAAACAACATCTAGGTTAGGTTATGGAAAGGTTAAAATCCAAACTAGGAACTAAAGACATTTTTTAGGAATAACTTAAATTATTATGATTAGCTAATAGTGCCAATTGACAAACAAGTCTATGCATGGATTCATTTTTACCAGGTAGACCAGAAAATCACTTAATTAACTGCATTTCTGATTGAAAAAAATTGATGTTGGCATCAAATTATCCATTCACGGGATATTCTTTAGACTTTTTTATATTAAACTTCTACTACTGAGTACATTAAACTTCTCAGAGTGCCTTCTTTGGTGCTCTCGTCATTTCTCTTTAAATTTGTGGGTAACAATTATTTTTAATTCATCTTATTTTTATTTCATGATGATTTACTACTCATCACTCAAATGAATTATTACAGCAGATGGAAACAGGAGCTATGGCTATTCCCAATCCTTTCCAATCCAGTATTCCTCCATTAGTGGTAATTATCATTTTTAACCACTACTAATGAATTAGGTTGAGTGTTGCCTTTTCATTTGGAACTTTGATAACATGACTATAACCTACTCCTAAGTAACCTACGTTGGCAAAAAGATCCCAAAGTATATGGTTAAGTCTCTAGGTTGACCTCTATATATTGGGTCACATGAAAACAAAATAAATGGCAAATTCAGGGGAAGAAATATATGAATTGGGGAAAAAGAATAAAAAATCCAAATATTGCTTCATTAAGAATATTTTTTCTTTATTTATATTTGGTATCATCATGCCTACATGTTCTTCTTCAAAGGGGTCACATCAAACTACCCTCCATTTTGGAAACCCCTACATCTCCAACTTGGTTATTCCACCATCTTTCCTGAGACAAGAAAACATAGTGTAAGTCTATACCCCTTAGTTAGAATATGTTTATATGATTAGAATATTTCCAATAGCAAGATGAGAATAAACTTCAAGAAGAAATAAATGTTTTACTCCCCTGAACCTGGGTGGGGGTACCCCAGTAAGAAACTTCTGTCACCAAAAGGCAGCACGAGGAACTGGATGCTCAAAGGAGATATAAATATAGCATCAGGAAGTCAGGGTAGGCTGCAGAAATGAAGATGGGTTGGAATCAAAAATAAGATTCCTGCACAGTTTTGCATAAGATCTACTAGACACCAAAAGGCCAATTCACCAATGAAAGTGTTCTCCCAACTACTCTAGGATGCTTGCAAAGGCCTGGTCTAGTAGATCCTGACCAGGACATCTTGATACTGACCCATGCTCATTGTCAAGGAGAGCAACTCATCCACTATATACTGCAAAGCCAGCCTCTGCATCCCTGACATTCTACCTACAACTTGTCAAAGACATCTTATAAGTTCATTACAACAAATAGCCAGTCAATGACAAAATCTTCCTATTTCTTTCTCCTTTCAAACCTCCCTATCTTTCTTACCTGGTCATTTCTTTCCTGCCATCATAGACATGGATCTTCTCCTACTATATCAAAGGCTCTCCACCTTAAAAAACTATACAATCTTGCTACTAGGTTTTGGTGTAGGACTTCTTCCCATTTCACTGAGGCCAACCTGCCCTGGTGGCTTTTAGGACCTTACTGCGTATTTCCCTTAAGACACACAGGGGGTTTTTATTTCACTTACACACTCTTATTTCCTACTGTGTCATTTTACTACTCTTTTACTAGTGTAAAAGCTTATGTGTCTACATCTAAAATCCAACTGATGTCTTCTCACTGGATGTTCTTATATTTATAATGTGCTTCTTGATGCAACAGCTCATCAAGCACTCTCTCCTAAGAAACTCCCATTAACAACCTACCCAAGAATTGTTCAAAAGGAAGAGGTAATATTCCCTGAAATACACTCCAGCTAAAGTTTTACATTTTTCCTTCAGCCAAGTCACAGTATAATTGTATAATCCTTTCTGTCTTATGAATTTATTATCTATATGATTTATGAGCTTGAGATTTTGGTTTTTTAATGTACTTTTCTTTAAGAGACTTTTTTATGCCTTGAACAGGAAAGGCTTTTCTGATAGTCTTGAACAAGGGGTATGTAAACAATATCATTTTTCTTGTAACAAGAAGAAAAATTTACCTGCCCATGCTTTTGCTGAGGAGCCATCCCATGAGGCATTTCAGGATATGATGGGGCCTGGAGGTTTGCCCCCCGTGTTTTGGGACGCACCACATCAGAGACCAGACTGGAGGAGATTGCGAGAGACTTGGGCCGAGTAGCTGTGGTTCCCATTCCCCCTGGGGGGTTTTGTTCACCTTTTCTGCTTGTAGCTTCCTCTTCCCCTTCAGAGTCCACAATAAAGACATATTCAGCTTTGAAGAGGTCACTTTGCTGCATTCCTTGAGGTTTGTTTGCTTTAAATCCCCTTCCTTGTAAAATATTTCCACTGACCCCTGAAGGATAAGCCAATGTTTCTCGGTCTCTCTCCTGTTGGCTTCTAGTATTCAAGGTCAAGTACTCATTGAAATTAGGCTGCAATAAATGTAGAGACATAAAAGCATTAACACTGGTTTAATAAGTGCTTTTTTCTCCATGTACACTTAAAACCTTAAACTGCTTATAATATCCAAGAACAAGAGTTTTTAAAAATATACTTAAAAATCAGATTGGCTTAGGAGAGACTGGATTGAACTTAATGGTTTACTTTTACTAGCCTATCTGTTTATCCTAATCCAAACCAAACAATGTAAGGCTCAGAATCAACATCAACAAATGAACCTACTTTCAAATAAATCATGATATAACTTTCTAAAAAGAGATGGAGCGAGCAATGTTTTCCATGAAAACATTCATGAAACAAATGGGGATTGGTCAAGGATTTAGTCAATGATCAAGGAAAACGTGTATATCCTGTATACGCCAATGGAGAAAGGAAACCACGTTGAAAGGTTCTAAAATAAATATATCTAAAAGTCTGGAAGGAAAACTAAATTGGAACAAAATGCACAGATATTCAGATAAAACAATCTAAGCTACTTGGGAAGAACTCATGAATAGAATCCCCAAAAATGATAGATATTTTTAGTACAAAGTATTATTTACCATTATTTTATTTTGGATTTGTAATTCTAAATCTTTTCCCATCCAACATTCTATGAATACACAGAAGATTTACAAGGCCAGGAATAAGACAGTTTATCACAAACACTTTTTTTTTCCCTAAAATGAGAGCAGCTATGTATGCTAAGACAGTTTTTAAAAGACCCAATATTAATTTTCTTAGTTTTTATAACCATGGTTAGTAATGGTTAGTATACTTCTTTTCTTTGCAACTTTTTTTAAGACTAAAATTATTTTAAAATGACATCCAGGCAAGATGGCCAAGTAGGTAAATGCTCCTTCCATGACCAATCAAAATTACAACTAAATTATAGAACAATCATCACTGAGAACCATCTGAAGAATAGGTGAACTAAAGTACTATAACTAGGATATAAAGAAGACTGGTAAGAGGGGCAGAGACAGGGAACGGGCAGATCCCACACCCAGGATGTGGTGAATAAGAATCAGGAGAGAATTCTCAACTGCAGAGGTCCCCCCTGAGGAGCAAATTGTCCCAGTCCCTCCCCATGCTCTCCATCCGAGTGCTCCAGTGCCAAGAACAGGAATCCTCATAATATTTGGCTGTGAAAATCAGTGGGAATTACATCCAAAAAAGATGGAGGGCTGCTGGAGTCCAAGGCGCTGCAGGTCTTAAAGGAACCAGACACAGATTCACTCACTAACAAACTTAATCGCTGTGGACGCCAGCACAAATGAAGAAGCTTAAAAAGTGCCAGGGACATATGAAGAGAAACTAAATTGACTAATATCAGGGCAAGAGTTGGAGGATCAGAAGTCAGGACAGCTCTCTCCAGGGATGAAAGTGCTGGCAGATGACATTGTTCCTCTCTTAATCCCTCCCCGAACCCAGCCAGCCCAGCACACGTTGGCACCAAATCTGAGTTCTCCTTTAACCTGGGTAATACAGCTAGTCCCATTCTAGTGATTTCCTGATACCGTGCCCCACACAACTCATGTCCCAAAGCAAAACTCTTCTAGTGGCTCCTCTACATAAGCAGCCTTCCTCATCTCACCATATGGACTTTCTTAAAATCTCATAAAGGTCCACAAACCACAAACAAGGAGCAGCTGGCCTCAGTATGACCTGTATCTCTTGCTAAGCTACCTAAAGCCCACCACAAGTGGCAATCATCTCAACTTGCATTGTAACTCCCATCAGGTAGTCCCATACCTGGCATAACCAGCAGCCAAGTGTCTTTGAATGTAACCTCAATTAAGTGACCACAAATCAGGCACAAGTGGCAGTTGAACTTAACTCACATTATAGTACACACCAAAGGGTCTCAAGTCAAACACTAGTGGAAGCCAGCCTTGGTTTACAGAACAGACTCTCCCAAGTACCTCCAAGCCCAGAACAAGAGACAATCAGCTATAGATCACTTTGTAGCTACTATAAGATGGCCCCAAGCCAGGCACAAGTGGTGGCTGGCCCTGGCCTGAACTGGAGCCCCTCCCAAGAGGCTCCAGAACCAACACATCTGACGGATGGCTTCAAACCACACCAAGCACCACCCACCTAGTTCCACAAATGGCACACCCAAAGGGTAGACTTGGCTGGCCCTACAGCCCTGCTAAAATGACTCCCATTTTATGGGGTCAGCCCCTGAACAACAGATCACCTTCTGTAGTCATGGCCAGTACTCACAGGCAGTAATCCTGAGTTTCAATCCCACCCACTGATGTGCCAACAGCAATCAAGGCTCAACTACAGCAGGAGGGCATACACAACCCATACAAGTGACCCTGTGGAGCATACAGTTCAGGTGACCAGGGAGATTGCACCATGGGGCTCCATAGGACACTTACTACATAAGGCCACACTGCCAAGACCAGGAGACATAGCAGATCTACTTTATACAGAGAAACAGTCAGCCAAAATGAGGAGACAAAGAAACACATTCCAAATGAAAAAACAGGCCAAAACGCCAGAAAAAAAAAAAAAAAAAAACTGAAGGAAATGAAGACAAGCAATGCAGTAGATGCAGATTTCAAAACACTGGTTATAAGTTTGCTCAATGAATTTCAAGGAAGAGTAGATGAACCCAGTGAGAGCTTCAACAAAAGATAGGAAACATAAAAAATGGAGAAAGAAAACATAAAAAAGAACCTGTCAGAATGAGGAATACAATAACTGAAATGAAGAAAACATTACATGCAATCAACAGCAAATTACATGAAGCAGAGGATCAAATCAGCAATCTGGAAGACAAGCTAGTGGAAAACATCCAATAAAAACAGCAAAAAGGAAAAAATAAATTTAAAAAGTGAAGAAAATTTAAGGAACCTCAGGAACAACATCAAACAAACCAACATTCACATCATATGGGTACAAGAAGAAGAGAGAGCAAGAGGTTGAAAACCTATTCAAAGAAATAATAACTAAAAACTTCCTTAACAAAGCAAAGGAGATAAGTATACAAGTCCAGGAAGCACAAGAGAATCCCAAAAGGATGAACCAAAGATGTCCACACCAAGACATATAATAAATAAAATGCCAAAGGTTAAAGACAAAGAGAGAATCTTAAAAGTAGCAAGAGAATACCAGTTAGTTATATACAAGGGAGCTCCCATAAGGCTGTCAGCTGATTTCTCAACAGAAATGTTGAGGCCAGAAGAGAATGGCACAAAATATTCAAAGTGATGAAAGGCAAATACCCACAACCAGCATTCCTCTACCTAGCAAGGGTAGAATCAAAGAGACAAAGTGTTTCCTGAACAATAAAATTTAAAGATCTTCATCACTACTAAACCAGTATTACCACAAGAAATGTTAAAGGGACTTCTTTAAGAGGAAAAGAAAAGAACAATAATGTAAATAAGAAAATGTTGGAAAGAAAAAAATTCTCACTGACAAGGCAAACACTTGGTAAAAGCAGTGAATCAATCCACTAAAAGCTAGTACAAAGGTTAAAAGACGAAAGTAGAAAGATCATGTGTAATTACAACAATAAATTAAGGGATACACATAAACACACATATAAAAGAAGTAAAAACTAATGACAAAAACATAAATGTGAAGGGGGTGAGTAAAAATGGTAGTGATTTTAGAATGTGTTCGAACTGAAGGGACCATCAATTTAAAATAGGCTGCTGTAAACATAGCTTTGTATATAAAAAGCATATGGTAACCACAAACCAAAAATCTACAAGAGATATACAAGAAATAAAGAAAAATGAATCTAAACATAACAATACAGAAAGTCATCAACGTACAAAGGAAGAGAGCAAGAGAATAAGAAAGGAAGAACTACAAAAACATCAGAAAACAATTAATTAAATAGTAATAACTACATACATTTCAATAATTACTTTAAGTTTATTTTGACTAATGCTCGAATCAAAAGATATAGGACGGCTAACAGATTTCTAAAAAAAGACCCATACATATGCTACCTATGAGACCCACTTTAGATAGAAATACATAGAGACTGAAAGTAAAGGGATGAATATAGATATTTCATGCAAATGGAAACAAAAATAAAGGTAGGGTAGCAATACTTATACCAGAAAAAAATTATAATTTAAAACAAAGGCTGTAGGAAGAGACAAAAGAGGACATTTCATGATGATAAAGGGATCAATCCAACAAGAGGATATAACTCTTATAAACCTCTACGCACCAAACAAAGGAGCACCTAAATATATACAGCAAATATTGACAGACATCAAGGGAGAGTTCCACACTAATGCAGTAATAATAGGGAATTTTACACCCCATTAACGTCAGTGGATAGATCATCCTGCCAGAAAATCAGCAAGAAAACAATGGCCGTAAATGACACATTAGACTAGATGAATTTGATTGATATTTTTAGAACATTTCACCCAAAAGCAGCAGAATATACATTCTTTTCTAGCATATATGGAATATTTTCCATGATAGACCTCACGTTAGGCCACAAAAGAAGTCTCAGTAAAGTTAAGAAGGTTGAAACCATATCAAGCATCTTTTTTTATCGCAATGGTATAAAACAAGATATCAACTACAAGAAAAAAACTGAAAAACATACGTACACATGGAGACTAAATAACACACTACTAAACAATGAATGGGTTAACAATGAGATCAAGGAAGAAATCAAAAGATACCTTGAGACAAATGAAAATGAAAACAAATGACTCAAAATCTATGGGATACACCCAAAACAGTTCTGAAAGGGAAATTCATAGTAACAGAGGATGACCTCAAGAAACAAGAAAAAATTAAATTAAACAATCTATCCTTACAGCTAAAGGAACTAGAAAAAGAACAACAAACAAAGCCCAAAGTGAGTAGGAAAAAAAATAATAATAAAAATCAGAGCAGAAAGAAACAAAATAGTCTGAAAGAATAATAGAAAAGATCAATGAAACCAATAGCTGGTTCTTTGAAAAGACAAACAAAATTGATAAATCTTTAACCAGACTCATCTAGCAAAAAAGAGAGAGGACCCAAATAAATAAAATCAGAAATGAAAGAGAAGTGACAACTGACACCACAAAAATACAAAAGATTATAAGAATATACCATGAACAATTAAAATGTCAACAAAATGGAGAACCTAAAATAAGCAGATAAATTCCCCAAAACATATAATCTTCCAAGACTGAATCAGGAAGAAACAGAAAATCTGAAGAAACCCACAACCAGTAACAAAATCAAATCAGTAATCAAAAAACTCCCAACAAACAAAAAGCCTGGACCAGATAGATAAACAGATGATTTTTACTAAATATTCAAAGAAAATGAATACCTATCCTTCTCAAATGATTTCAAAATTTGAAGAAGAGGGAAGTCTCCCAGACTCATTTCATGAGGCATCACCCTGATACCAAAACCAAACAAAGACACTACAGAAAGAGAAAACTATAGGCCGATATCACTGATGAACATAGATGCAAAAATCCTCAACAAAATATTAGCAAACAAAATTCAGCAATACAAAAAAAAAAAAAAAATTCAGCAATACATTAAAAACATCATACACCACAATCAAGTGGGATGCAAATTTGGTTCAATATCCGTAAATCAATTAATGAGATACACCACATAAACAAAATGAAAGATAAAAATCATATGTTCCTATCAATAAATGCAGAAAAAGCATTTGACAAAATTCAACATCTATTCATGATAAAAGCTTCCAGCAAAGTGGGGATAAAGGGAATATACCTCAACATAATAAAGGACTTATATGTAAAAACTACAGCTAACACCATACTCAACATGAAAAGCTGAAAGTTTTTTCTTTAAGATCAGGAACAAGACAAGATGTCTATTTTCACCATTTTTATTCAACATAGTATTGGAAGTCCTAGCCACAGCAATCAGACAACAACAGAAATAAAAGTCATCTGATTTGGAAAGGAAGAAGTAAAACTGTCATTATTTGCAGATGACATAATACTAGAGACATAATAGAGAACCCTAAGATTCCACCAAGAAACTATTAGAATTCAGAAAACTAGATGATACAAAATTAAGATTCAGAAATTAGTTGCATTTTTGTACACAACAACAAATTATCAGAAAGAGAAATTAAGAAAACAATCCCATTTCCAATTGCATCAAAAAAATATAATAACTAGGAATAAATTTTACCGAAAAGGTAAAAGACCTATACTCAAAAAACTATACAACAATGAAGAAAGAAATTAGAAGATATAAATAAATGGAAAACTATACTGTGCTCGTGGATAGGAAGAATTAACATCATTAAAATGTCCATGCCCAAAGCAATCTACAGATTCAATACAATCCTTATCAAAATATGAATGGCATTTTTCACAGAACAAATAATCCTAAAATATATATGGAACCACAAAGGATCCTGAATAGCCAACGTAGTTTTAACAAAGAACAAATTTGGAGGTGTCATGCTACGTGATATCAAACTACACTACCAGGCTATCATAATCAAAACAGCATGGTACTTGCATAAAAAAGACACATAGATCAATGGAACAGAAGAGAGCCCAGATATAAATCCATGCCTACATGGTCAATTAATCTGTGACAAGGGAAGTAAGAATGTACAATGTAGTAAAGACTGTCTATTCAATAAATGGTGTTGTGAACATTGAACAGGTACATGCAAAAAAATGAAATTAAATCACTTCCTTATATCATATACAAAAATAAACTGAAAATGGATTAAAAACTTAAATGAAACCATAAAAATGAAACCACAAAACTCCAAGAAGAAAATATAGGTAGTAAACTCTGTGACGTTGCTCTTAGCAGTAATATATATATATTTCCTCAGGCAAGACAAACAAAAGAAAAAATTAACAATTCAGACTACATAAAACTGAGAAGTTTTTGCACCACAAAGGAAATCATAAACAAAATAAAAGTACAGCTTACTGAATAGAAGAAGATATTCAGCAATGATACATCCAATAAGGGGTAACATCTGAAATATATAAGGAACTCACACAACTTAACCTCCCCCCAAAAAAAAATCCAATTAAAAAATGGGCAGATGACACGAATAGACATTTCTCCAAAGAGGACATACTGGCCTCTCCAAAGAGGCCAATAGACATATGAAAAGATGATCAACATCACTGGTCATCAGAGAAATGCAAATTAAAATCACAATGAGATATCACCTCATACCTGTCAGAATGGCTATCGTCAATAAATCAACTAACAAGTGTTAGCAACGATGTGGAGAAAAGGGAACCCTCATGTACTATTGGTGGGATGGTAAATTGGTGCAGCCACTATGGAAAATGGTTTGGAGGGTCCTCAAAAATTAAAAATTGAACTACCATATGACCCAGCAATATCCACTTCTGGATATTCATCCCAAGAAACCTAAAACACTAATTTGAAAGGATATATGCACCCCTATATTCATTGCAGCATTACTTAACAATATCCAAGATATGGAAGCAATCTAAGCATCCATCAATAGCTGAATGGATAAAGTAGAAGTGGTACAAATATAAAACGGAATATTACTAAGCCATAAAAAAGAATGAAATGTTGCCATTTGCCACAAGATGGATCGACCTAGAGGGTATTACACTAAGTGAAATAAGTCAGACAGAGAAAGACAAATGCCATATGATTTCACTTATACGTGGAATCTAATAAACGAATAAAACAGAAACAAACTCATAGATACAGAGAACAAATTGATGGTTGCCAGACGGGAGGGGGTTCGGGGTATGGGTGAAATAGGTGAAGTGATTAGGAAGTACAAACTGACAGTTATAAACATAGTTACAGGGATGTAGCATAAGGACTATAGTTAATATTGTAATAACTATGTATGGAGTCATATGAGTACTAGATTTACCAGGGTGATCACTTCGTATGTTATATAAATGTCTAATCACTATGTTATACACCTGAAACTAACATAATATTGTATGTCAACTGTAATTGAAAATTTTTAAAATATTAAAAAATAAAAAATAAAATCATTTCAAAATAGAAAGTTAAAAATGACACTAATTAAACAAAAATAAACTAAATTTCAACTATGGGTGTCAATTTAATGTATGTGTGTGTGTGTGTGTGTGTGTGTGTGTATGTGTTGTGTGTGTGTTGTGTGTGAAGATAGAAGTGAAACCACTGATTAGGTATAACTAAACTAAGTAGTTATTAAAAACACATTCCACACTTTTCAGTGGGTGATGACATAGTCAAGATAAAACACAAATTTTCTCTGGTTAGGATTTCCCTGACAATGGTTATTTCACATAGTAAATTATAATACTATACAGTAACAAAAGCCCAAATTCGAAGGAAGTTTAAATTAAAAATGAAAGGATTCAAAGGCAGATTGCTTATTATAGAGAGTAACAGAATCACTAAAAAACTAACAAATATTAAAATAGTGTTTGAAACATTATTAATGATCTAAAATAACTCCCTTCCTCCACAGTCCATCATTCTCTATTCACTTACTCTGATGTATTTTTGTAGCATATATCAGTACTTTAGATTTTATTATATACTTTTCACTTTTTTTCGTTACCTACCTTCCCAATAACAAATAAGTTATGACTTGACTTTATTTACTCAGAATCTACAGCACCAAGTACATAGTATGTATTCAGTAAATAGTTGTTAAATATATAAAGAATGAACAATTAGCTATCCTGTTCTACTATAACATTAAACTGTTTTTAAAAACAGAAAGAACAATCTTTAGTCTTTTTAAAGATGTTGTGCCTGTATCATTGCAATCAGCAGATGAATATCACCGTTGGAGGAAGCTTTGGAGATTTGCAACCAAATTGGTTCATATATCTAGTCTCACGTACCCAGAGCCCCTAATAACAAAGGACCCTATAAACACATGTAGTTGAGTACTGTTAAGGAGAAACTTCCAGAGTGCCTTATGTAGTATTAAGATTTACTCTGAAATCATTAGGCCCCAGTTGACCCTAAATATGAGCATTGAAAACCCCAGAACCACGGATATGTTACTACTTACTATATAAGATGTTTTCATACAGACAAGGTAAATCAGATTATTTTATCCCCTTTCTGTTGGCTCAAGAATACCCCCAAAGTTCCCCCAGTAACATTCTATTTATAAGAAGACAGTATTAACATACATTTCAAAGAGTTTTGGTTTTGTTTCTTTTTTTTTACCCACAACGTCATTATTCTAACACAAGTCATTTTCAGGGTTTTGTTCTTTTTAATTTAATTTTCAGCACTGGTCTCATTTTAGATAGGTATAATCAGGGTATAACTAAAATTTTTTAACCTATTTGACCTCAAAATTATAAGGTTAACATTTTCCATGGAATTATATAATCACTACAATTAAAACTTTGCCAAAGTGATTATCCTGGGTATTAGCCAAGGTATTATCATATTCTTATCTTTTCTCTGATTGCTAGATATGAGGCTGTTTTTATTTTTCCCTGATTATTTTCCTACATAACATTTTTCTTCTTGTGTACGTACTACTTCCTTGGGATACATTTCCAAGAGTTAGATTATTGAAAGGTTATGAACAGTTTTATGACTGTGAATAAGGTTTTTCTACCAACATTGTACAAATTCGCAAAACTAGCAGCAATGTGTGAGCATACAAATATCCCCACAATTGCTCCAACATTGGGTATTACATTTTTTTAATGTTGCTAATTTATTACATGTGAAAGAGTAACACCTCACTGTTTTGTCCTGTATTTTCTTTCAAAATAAATTTAAACTGTTTTTAAAATTTTGCTTTTATTATTTTAAAATACATTTGAGAGAAGGGGAGATGCCAGGAGGCAGAAGGTGTTAGGTGAATAGCAAACAATAGGATGTCATTTCAAAAAGGGTGAGAATAATATATTAGAGAGAACCTGGGATTTGACAACATTTAAGTTCCTAATACATAATCATATTTTTAGTCCACCTTAGATTTCACAGTCATCTCACTTTAAGCAGAGGAAAAAAACATTCATACAAACTTCCAAATCATTATCATGGATAATTTAATGTTAATTGCTTTATGTAAAAAAGAATAAAATAATCCTACCCTATTTACAGTTTCTGGATTCTTATCACTTGATTCCTCAGGAATTTTAACAAGGAATTTAGAGGTGTCAGCCAACTGAGAGTGGGTTGGTAGTCTTCTGACAGTGGGGACAAATGTGAAGATCAGAGGTTTGGCTTCAGAATCACCAGAAGAGACCTATGAGACACGTAATAAATTAGACTTTCAGTCTTGTCAAAGGTTTATCTTGACTTTATTCTCTGTACACCATGATATTGATCTCACTTATTTTGATAAATTGCCTATTGTCCTGTGAGCGTGTGCATGGTTGCCAAAGAAAACGGCTACAAAAACAGTCATAGTGTGTCAGATTCTTTTATTACGACACTGTTTATCAGAAAAAGCATACAACCCCGGGAAGATCGTGTTGTAGGGCCTGGCAATAAATCAGCAGTTTGGCCAGCTGATTTATAGGAATCATCCCTCAATTCCTACATCCTCTGCACACCCTCAGTTTTTCCCCATCTTGTCCCCTGCTCCAATCCTTGAACCCTTTCCACTGTACACTGTGTGGAATTCAGTCAGCCATCACAAAATCCTCCATATCCTTAACATCTCTGGGTATTCTAGCTCTGACTAAACCATGGTTCCCTCGAAATTAGGGCTCTTCTTTCCAAGAAGCTCTCTCAGGGTTAGCTGTTTTTTCTCACGCTGCGCCGGGGAGTGGAATAGGTGTCCTCCTTGTTCCTTTTTACTACTTCCAGACCATTCTTTTTTTTCCCTCGTACCTAAAAACTTCTAGCTCTGAACCTCATGTCATCTTCATCAGTCCATACCACTCACTACCTCTCCCTGTCACACTCATCTGTCCACACCCAAATCAAACCCCTTTTTCTATGAGGATTAAGTTCCTGGCTCCATACCATTCCCTTTAACAGTACGCTTTTTATAATACTCAGTATCATAGTCCATGGGTAATTTTTCTAATATCGTGCTGCCTTGACCTCTACTCTTCCTTGCCTCTCACATCCCTAGCCTACAGCAATAGCTACAGACCCTCCATAATTTCGTGTTTTTCATTCTCTCACCACCACTTCTTTTCTTTCCATACCACTCCCTCTAGCTTTCCAACTCCAACATATCTCAGACCCCACCTCAATGAAAATCTACAGGTCCTTCCAACACTGTTTTCCCATACTTCTTTTTCTTTTGCCCAGCCTGTGTTTACCACATGACTGTATTTCCCATAATTATCCCCATGCGTACACCTCAAATGTCTCACCCCATCTCACGTCATCACTACCATTTGGGTAACTCACGGGCCTCACTACACCTAACCCCCTACTTACTCTACTCCTGCACCACAGAGGCAAACATGGTTGGGGAATGCATATCACATGGCCAGGCTCACTGGTTTTACTTCCAGTGTATGCCTTTGAGCCTCAAGCAGGCCCTTCGATACTACTCTAATCATACTGTGGTCCCATAGCCCATTCATTCTTCCACTCACCTAGGAAGCTCACAACTTTTCCTCTTTCTTCAAACCCCCACCATCTTCTTCCCTAGTCTCACTCTGACCTGATGATGACTTTGTTCCTCATTTCACTGAGAAAACTGAAACCATTAGAAGAGAACTTCCAAGGTCTCCGTCACCATATCTATTCACCCACCTAGTCTTTGAACCCTCACTTGAATACTTTACCTTATACTCACTTTTATTTATTCAATAAGGCCTTATTAAATGTCTATAAATATGAGGCACTGCTATAGGTGTTGGTGATATAACAGTGAACAAAAATCTCTCCCCTAACAGAATTTACATTGTAGTGCAGGAAGCAGCAAATTATATATGTATATATTTGTAAAATATATAGTATTTTCAATAGTTATAAGCTATGAGCACTGACTAAAAGGCTATTACAATAACCCACGGGAGAAAAAAATGTGAACTGGTGTTGCTGCAGTGATAGCAATGAGAAGTGTTAAGATTCTGGCCATATTTTAAAGGGAGAAACAGGATTTGCAGGAAAGTTAGATGTGGGAGATAAGAGTTAGACAAAAGTGAAGATGAGTATAAAATTATTGACCAGAATAATTTCAAAAAATGAGTTATTATTTACTGAAATGGGTAAAACAACAGGTGAAGCTGTTTTGAGGATAAAGCTGAAATGTGATACGCCAAATATATATCCAAGTGGAAATATGGAAAAGGGAGTCGAGTTTAGAGGAAAGTTTGTGCTGCAGGTTAAATTATTAGCGTTATTAACCTATACATGGTATTTAAAACCACACCACCAGATGAGATCACCAAGGGAGTAAGCAGCACAAATAGGGAAAGGAGAGGTGCCAGGTTGAGCCCTCCAGACTCTACCATTAAGTGATCCAGCAGCCGAGAAAGAACTAGTAAAAGTGACACGGATTTTAAAGAAAATAGAAAAGGAAACATCATTGACAGCAATAGGAAAGAGGACTGACCATAAACAAATAAAAAGCTGAAGAGAATATACTGAGGGCCCAGCCCAAATGTAAATCTGTGAATTTGTAGTGTAGCAATTTGCTTAGCTTTTGATATTCTCTTCAGGGACGCTCAATTGCCTACTAAAGGAACTGTGAATTGTAGCATTTACAGAATTGATGTTTGAAGGTGGTTTTCGCAGAGGGATGCTGAGTGTAAGGAACCTGAGAGATCTAATGAGAGTAGAGCAAATGATCAACCATTGATGGTTCAGTTTAGATAGATAAAGAAGGGGGACCTCAGGTGCAAGGGACTAGAAGTCTCTGTGGCTCAAAAACAGATTTGACAGCATGGTAAGTGTTTGGGAGAATGGCTTGGGGTCATAGTATGGTTGTGAGAGTTTAAGATTTAGAAGTACAGTAATTCTAGATGATTATAAGATCCAGGCTTTGGCCTTGAGACAGAATATCTGAGATGAAAAACAGGAAGGACACTGAGAGTGTGAAGGTCAAGGAATTGTGAGACGAGAATGTTAACAGGGCCCCCATTATGAGCACGAAAGCCGCGCGGGATGACAGCAAGGCTGGGTTGGAGAGAATGACTGAGAGCGTGGTGGCTCTATGTGAGATTGGGGTGAGGGGATACCTGGAGCTGGCTACCTGGGACACTAGGTTATTCATTAAATATTTTCTTTGGGATCATGAAACTAAACAAAAAGAACTGGATTTCCTTGAAGGCTGTTTTACCCGAGTTATAGGACTAATGAACTAACTCTGGACCACTTATTATAGGGTATATCTTTCTGGTAACTGAAAAACTAAAACATCTATGCCTTATGAAAACAATGCACATTCCTGAGTGGGTATAAAATACACCGTCAAACCCTTCTGGGCCATTTTTTTTTCTTTTTTACTATTCTTTTCTGCCTTCAAAGATATTTGCCATCATTTCCTGACTGCAGTCATGTCACAATTCCCAGGTTTCAGCTTATCACCAGAGAAGAATAAATCAACGCTTTCCTTTGTAGGAACATTAGATCCTTTGTGAGATTTGGGAGTCCCACTAGTTTTATCAGCAATACATAATACAACACACTTTCTAGATGGATTATTTTCTAGGAAGTTTTCTTTATCTGACTAATTTCTTTATCTGACTAATCTCGTCAATATCACGATGGATGGAGAGTGGTTTTAGCAAGGAAATCACAAAGAGTAGTTCAGATAATTTATCATAGACTTTCAGGTGGGTAAGAAATATAGTCCTTTAGGATTCAAAGAAGAGGTGACATTGTGACTTGTCCCAGGTTCTGTGGGCCTGCCTCATCTCCCCAGATGATGAGTATAGGTTTGTCTCAGGTTCCATCTAAGTGAAATTTAAATACTAATATATCAAAGGCTTCTGTATAAGCCCATTGTTATGAAATAAGGATAACCATTATTAATAGTAAGTGGCTTTGCCTTCAAAAGCATATCCAATTATGAAAATTTACTTCTCCAAAAGCCATGCACAATTTTTATGCCTCAATGATACTTAAATCTCTTTAAAATACAAATAGATCTGCACTTGTGTGAATAAAAACTGATGTTTCCAAAAGATGTGCTTTTATACCAATGCCCTCAAAGGAATGTCTGAACATAACCACATGCTGACAAAGAAAGCAACTGAAAAAAAAGTAAAATTATTTCCTTCTAATTTATGGTTATATTTTCCTATAGAAACATCCATATCCTACATAAAATTTCTTCACCAATGTAGCAAAACATTTCGTTTTTTTCGTTTTACTTAAACCAATACATGATGTCATTCAAGAGGAACATAAAAATGGAAAATCTAATAGCACTAAAGACTCATTCATCTTCCTAGGTTACTGTGAGAGAACAAAATCAGAGATGAATTCCTGTCCACACACATATCCTCAGAAGAGCAACCACAAAAAAAGGCAATGGTTTAGTATTCCTTTCCAGCTTTTAAACTGGGAGTACAACGTTATTTATCGTGGGGCTCTTTTCTCTATCTTTACCTAACATCCTCTTGTCATATCAAGGATGTACAGAAATTTTTATACAGAATTTCAGTAGGAAAACGATTTGAAATTACACCAACTATACTATGCATCATTTAGATGAAGAGCCACATGTTAGCCAGTAGACTGCTGACGCCCTTCTTCAGAAAAGAAAAAAATTGTATTCACTGAACACTGTGGCCAAGTTCCACTGGAGCCCAGAAATGAATCGCTATGGTGATGAAAAATCATTTTCCACACAAAGCAGAAACAGACACACGTTAATACCACTACGTTTGTTAAATGACAACACCTTTAGTTGTTGACGCCGTTCACAACCACATCTTAGCTCCTATCCTTGTGAAACTGTTTTAATCATAGAAATCAGAACTGAAAAGGTTAAAATCTTTTTCTTAATATGGTTTCAAGTGCTCGAAATCTCTGAAACTGTCACTTCCTCACCAGACAGCCAAATAATATTTTAAGAAACAGCTTTCCACCGTGCCATGCAGGCTAACTGCTCTCTTACTCAGTTTCGGGCTGCAATGCCTTCCTTTCTTCTATTTCCCTAAAAGTTCTCTTCTTCTAATGTTGACACCCACACTCACAGATGGCCACTAGCCTCCTGTTGAGAAGAGACACTACAGGATGTCTTAGCATTGACACTACACCAAGAGCAGTCCTGAGCGTTGCCCAGTAAGCAGTTCTGTCTGCCTTTAGAGTAACTGTAGATAACGTTCCATTTTAATATGCAGTCACATTTATCTACATGCAGGCAGCTCTTCCTCACGCCCTCTTGCAGCAAACACCACAGTGCACAGCCTTTGAAAGTTCTTGAAAGCATTAAGGAAAGACTTCCTTTTACCTGAGGTGTGGTCTGAATGCTCCCTGTTAAGATGCACGAGCTCATTTAGAAGCAATAGTTCCCGCAGGCACTCAGAAGCCCCTATTCTGGAAGCATTGATTCATCACAGAAGGGAGTGAGCAAACCAATGATGAGGTGGGAAGGGAGCCTCTACTGAAACAACACACACAGTCACACAGAAAAAAAAAAAAATTAATTCTAAAAAGAGGTAAAGTGGAATCTTCCCTGAAGTGAAGAATTTTGTCGGGTCCGAAGAGTAGTTTTATGTTCAGACAATTTTCAGATTTGAAACTTCATTTGAGGCCACAGTGACTGCTGAAATGGAGCTAGCAGAAGTTAAAAAAAAAAAAAAAGCCACCTATATGTGTTTGCCCTCTTTTCAGGCGTGTATTCCAATTCCATGTTCTGGGAAAAGAAGAGAGAAGCCAGATTGTGCAGCAGCAAGGAGCTGAGCATCTGCCAATCTCAGTGATCAGTGGGTCACAGTCACTGAGAACATTTAGAGGTACAAATATATGCAAACACTGTGTCTAAATAAAGAACTAGAAAGCACACAGTGATCATTTCAAATAATCAATGACTTTAATTATCGGTCGTTGGCATGTAAGCAGCATGCGACGATATAGGAGCATCTGCAGTGACTGACGTTTTGCTATTAACCAAATCAGCTATAAAATAAAGCTTGCAATCAAACATTTGTCAAAACGAAATTCCATCCCAAAGTTCCTAGAAGACAGACAGTGAGTGTCCTGAGTGCAGACAAACAAACCTCAAAACTTCACACATGAAAATAACTGGAGTCTTCAGCTTTCAGTATTTCTGCTTTCTATGTATTGATTTTTCTCCAAATCTGTAATATTTATATTTGGACTGTGACAATGAAAGATGTGTCCCAAGAGCAATTATAGACCAAAGGATATAGGAAGGAATGAAAGTTTTATTTTAAGGACCTGGATTGTGCCTCTCAACATTTAAAATGTTATCAAAAGCCTGAATTTGTGGAATCATTACAAGTAAAATAATTGTCAAAAGTGACTCTGTTAGCACACTGGGAAAAAACAATCCGAACAACAGTATTTTCTGACCTATAAAATGATCTAAAATTTTTAATATAAGTGCTGTGTTACATCACTAAACAAAGTATGTGCCTTTTCTATGCTATGTATATTTACATTTTATATACTCAAAAGAAAATATAATACCCTCCTGCCCTCAAAGACTTTACAGTCCAATTGAGAATATAGAACAGGTATACAAATAACAGAGATACTGAGAGAGAGAGAGAGAGAGAGAAAGAGAGAGAGAGAGAGATCCATGCTGAATTCTCAAACTTTGTACATAAACCACCTGGAGGTCTTGTTAAAATGCAGTTTCTGTTGAGGACATCTGGAATGAGGCCTCAGATCCTGCATTTCCAACAAGCTCCCATTTGATGCCCTGCTGCTGGTCTGCGATACTTTTAAGTAGTAAAGACATAGAGGGATTTTTAGAGCATGGTGAGATCACAGCCACCTGGAGTAATTCAAGGAGAAAGTGGCATTTGAATTGCACTTAGAAGGATGGGGGAATAGGGAGCTATAAGGTGGGAAAGAACAGAACTTATTTCAGGCAGAGAGAAAAGCTAGAGTGAAGGCACCTGTAGTGAGCAGCCGGTGCAGTCGTAAAGGACGACCGAGGAGTCAGATTGTACACTGGCTGTGTGTGGGACCTAGGGAAAGTTACCGAACCTCCCGAAGACTCCATCCTCTCACCTGGGAAGTGTGGAGAAGAACAGTACGTATTTCACAGGGTTCTTATGAGGATAACAATTAAATTCAGCATGCAAAGCCTTAACTCTGTGCCAGCAAATACTTCATATATATCACTCCTGTTAGTATTGTTGTTATTCAGTTTGGTAAATAACATAAATGAGAATAAAGGAAAATAAGTCTAGAAAAGTAGGTTAAGTCTGTGTGTGTGTGTGTGTGTGTGTGTACACACATATTTATATATACTATTATACATATAATTATCTATTATGTATCTAATTACTATTATATGTATACAATGGGCAGCATTATTAAATCCTAGAGACCATTCATCTCAAAGTTCTAATGGGTGGCTCCCCAATGAGAAGTAAGAGTCCAGTCCATGGTCAATGAATCAATCAGTTTATTCTAAATGGATTCAAACAACTACAAAATTCTCATGCTATCGCTCATTCCATCCTTCTCCCTCTGATCTTTTCTTTCTCTCATTCTCTCCCCAAACACATGTTGGCACAATCAAGTTTGGGAAAGGAAATACCCAGGGCTTTTGCCCTACTTAAATTCTTCCTTGAATCATTTGCAACATGAAAATCAAAGAAATTAATCCAAATTGCTATTTTGCTCTGTGTCTTATTGGCAACTTTTCACTAATCATTTTCTTTCCCTTGTTTTATTAATCAATAACTGTTGGTGTTATAGTCTAGTATAGACTATTATACTGATAGAAATCATAATTCTTACTTAAAAATTCATAATAGTTATGCTTTATAAAAGCATGCATCAGCCATCTGGTTAGTAACTACATATAGCCTCAAAGAGCTCATGTATTTAGGACAATTTCTATAGAAACCATCCTCATTTGAATAGAAAATGATGGCACCTGGTCAAAAAAAAAAAGAAAGAAAAGAAAAACAGGCCCCTATCTTAGATGCTGAAGAGCAAGTAAGTTACTTACACAGGATGCGGGAAGAGGGGAGTGTCTATTCTCCATTTACAACCACTTTTCCTACGGATCAAAAGGTCCCATAAGGGTCTGCCCAAGACACTGATGCATTTTGTAAACAAACATTTAATGATCTCTCTTCCACTAAGGAACACAAACTGCTCTGTTGAATAAATCTTTTTCCAAAAGAAAATAGTTTGTCAAAGTTCGCAAGAGACAAATACAATCCAAAATTCTCTTTAAAATCTGGCATTGTTGATGGCTAAAGGAGGGCATCCTTCACATTTCTTACTAAACAAATATCACGGCAACATCTTCCAGCCAAAAGACTCTTAAGATATTGCTTTTCAAATAAATAATATAGAAGAAATAGTCTCTTTTCTTGGCATGGGAAACAAATTTGCGAACAAAAATCGATTAGTCCTCAAAAGTTTGCCAAGAAACATGTCAGTGATTAAACAGATCCAGTTGTCCAGGCTATTCAGATGTCCATTTGTCTGTTCTTTATGCCTTGTGCTTGATAAAAGAAGGTACAGGAAACCGCATTGATTTATATTAATAAACACCTGTTGAGTGCCAGGCGCTATTCTAAGCTCTGGGAGACATCAAGATAAAGACAACTCGGACCTTACTCTCAACATGGTTGATGACACACCTTCATAAGTTACACTGGTGGTGAGTAAAGTAGAAGAGAGTGCAAAGTGGTATGCTAAATATAGACAGCATGGGGAAATGGTCTCGGGCCAATCCCAGGAAGATTTCACTCTTAGCTTCTGCACTCGTAGTTCCTGTTTCCTGTGTCCAATATCGGGTAACTTATTCTGTTTTAGCCCTGAGCGGTGTTTATTTTTTCCTCTAAAGATGGGAATCACCAAGAGTTTGGATCCCTGTCTCCAGGGTAACAGGTGATTCCAGGGACCACAGTAAGGACTATCCCAATTCACAGACTCAGAATTGAGTGTCCGATATTTAAAGTGAATTCTGACATCTCATCAAAAACGCATGAATGAGATTCCATCGCAGCCTAAGTTGGGCCTCATCTCTATAGAGTATGTGTACTGGCTTCATCTGGATTGCTTCCAGTGCTGTTGTCACTGCTTGTAGATTCTCTTCACTTAGATGGAACCTGAGACAAACCTGTGCTCATCATGTGGGGAGATGAGGCAGGCCCACAGAACCTGGGACAAGTCACAATGTCACCTCTTCTTTGAATCCTAAAGGACTATATTTCTTACCCACCTGAAAGTCTATGATGAATTATCTGAACTACATCTTTGGAATATATTATCCTCATGAAAAGGACGCTAGTAGCCCTCCAGTAAACCAGAAGCTTCAAAATACTGAAAAAATCTAGTACCTAAGTGAGATGGTTTGACGTGATTATATATTCAGAAGAAATGAATAGGCCTTATACAAGGTGTGGTATGCCCCACTCTCTGTCACTTATTAGCTACGGGACCCAAAGCAGATTCTTCATCTCTCTGAGCTCTATTTATTTATGACCAGAGAATTTATCACACAAACCGGGACACTCTTTAGCATGAAAGGTGGACAAGGCATTACTAGTCGTTTTTCTTTAGGACAATAGACATAAAATGTAACTATTTGGGGCAAACCAAGACATAATTTTGAAATATCTCAATTATGTTGTGAGGTTAAAATGGCATGATATAATATGCTATTATAGAAAGTTTGACAATATATGTGTTCAATAACAATTATGGCTCCCTTCTCAGAAATAGAAATTGTGTATTGGTTAGGGGTGGGGATGGCATGAGAGACTTATTGTGTTATCTTCTTTAAAAATGAGCAACATAAACGGCTGACATGCTACTTACACTGCTTAGGATGCTTTCCAGCAACCCTCTCCCTAGTTAATTCCTCTTTACCCTACTGAGTTCCAAGAAACTCAGAGATCCCACGGTGAATCATTTTCATTTGCATCGTGAGAGTAACACAATTTCTGACACACAATGTATTTCATAAAATCACTACCTGAAGACTCGTACCCGACTCCATGGGTTACATACAACCTTCTTCATAAAGATCCTTTGTGAACCCTATGACTTGCCCACTAGTCAATAAAAATGACTAGTAATGTCTTGTCCCCCTTTCATGCTCAAGAGTGTCCCAGTTTGTGTGATAAATTCTCTGGTCATAAATAAATGGAGCTCAGAGAGATGAAGAATCTGCTTTGGGTCCCATAGCTAATAAGTGACAGAGGGTCGGGCAAGTCATAGGGTTCACAAAGGATCTTTATGAAAACCAGATTTCGCAGGAGTCACCCAACAATGGAGTAGTAAGTTCACAGATCTATCATTTGCTCCATAGCCTCCAAAATGAATCATTACTTAGACTAAAGGGTTTTCTTGAATGAGGGTACATATGCATTTAAAAAATAATTGAGTGGGTGAAGAGTTGCAGGTGAATCAAATTACATTGGGGTAGTTACTGCTTTTGGTTTTAGATTTGACCCTTAGTAATTTTCACCCATGGAAAAACTAACTGATGCCCCAACATGCCAATGTATTCCCGCAGGATGGGAGGTGTCCTGGGACCAGTGCTGCCATGCACTGAAGATAAGAATGAATGATGGATCACCACTGCATTCCTAGTGCTTAACATTTAGTAGATACTAAATATACATTTGTTGAACATATATCTCTCTAGGGTAGTGTATGCCTGCCCTACAGAAAATAAGAGGTAAGAAACAAAGGTGCTGGGGGTTAAGTGTAAAGAAATAGCAGATAAAACACAAAGCTTTTCCCCCAGCAACTCACCTTAGCTAGTGGGAGGTCAGGAGCTACAACAGCGATTTAACATTCCACCAACACTTCACTGACTAAGGCTTCCTAAGTCGGAAATGGGGACTGTGTCAAAGGTGAGATATTAAGAAGCAAGATAGAAAATAATACAGGAGAACATTTTATTTATTTTCTTCTCACAGTGTGTGAGAAGGATATAAGAAGGACAATTTTCAAGTTAATAAAATAGATCATTTAAAAGTATTTTATATATCATGAAAGGGAAACTGAAATCACAACCATGTTACCTGAAAAGAGAACTTTACCTGTTTATCAAATTTGCCCACAGATTAGAGAGACTATTAAACATTTACAACAAAACACAGCTCCCACACTTTTATAAAGAAGCTAGATTATCTAACTCATAGAGATTTTGTGATAATTAAATGAAATTACACATGGGACATCCGCAGCATGACGCCTACCATATAATAAGCTCTCAAACACGATTAATTGTTGTTGTAGCTATATAATATCAATTTGTCCAAATTAATTAGCAATCTAACATTAAGTATATATTTAAAACCAATAAATGGCAGTTACATAATCATCATTTTAAAATTTCATTAAAATACTGTTACTAAATATATATTCCAAAGTACTTTACTTTAAAATTAGCATGTTGATTTCTTTTTTTTTTCTGATCAACTTATATTATTCTTTTGCCTTTATATTTTTGTATACAATAAAACTCTATTTTCACTTACAATTTTGTTAGTTGGTAAGTCCACACCAACTATTCCCATCAAATCTGCCTATTCTAATTACCAGCAAATCCTAAACAGCAACACTTTCAAGAGTCTTTGGTTTTGAATATCACAGTACTGTTTTGTTCAGAAATCTAATTACAGTGTTCCTGGAAGAAATATTTTAAGAATCACTTCTCAGTCTTTTGGAAGCATGTATTGACATTAATCAATCTGGTTACCTGGAAAGAGTTAGGGATGTTGAGCAGGCCGGCAATGTGTAAGTCTTAGATTCCAATATGCTGCCCCTACTGTACCATGCCCAGTTATGTATATATACATATTTTTTTCAAATCAACACATGACTGTGTAGGAGATGAGTGAGCCTGCAAACTATGTGAAAATAAGTTCTAGAGAGTCTAATGACATTCAGTTGAGCGGTCTGTAGGCATAAAGGAATTCGAAACACAAAAAAATTATTGTTCCACTGCATAGTTAATAAAATGTTTTGCTGTAAAAATAGAATGCCCTCTTTCATTCTGGAGACATTTACTAAGGTCCATAATGTATCATTTCAATTCTCTCAATAAGCTTACCAGTAAAAATGCAATGTGTTTTCCCTCAAGATTTCAATTTCTTCTTAAATTGTTACGTAAAATATTTTTCCTTTAAAAACTGACATGGGAAAAAAACAAAACAAAACGAATCCCTCTTCAAAATATTTTTTTGGGGAAAGAAGAATTAATAATTATTATGTACCCATAATATTTCCTATGAAAATGTACATGAGACTTTCATCTCAGAAAAAAAATCTGTGGACTTACACTAATTCATTTCTTTTTAAATAAACCTTTGGCTTTTCTAGACTACTAACCGTGAGCTCAGCAGCCAGAATGCTGGACTTGAATCCCGATTCTGCCACTTAAAAGCTGTGTGACTTTTGATAAATTACTTAACCTCTCACTGCCTCAATATTCTCATCTGTAAACTAGGAATAATAAGAGCAGCTACCTCAAAGGGTTGTGGTTGTATGAATTAGTTTACACATAAGGCTTGGGAACAGTACCTGGCATAGAATAAGCTTTAATAACTATTAACTGTTATTATCAACTCTTACTAACAATAGGATGAGTATATATGTTTCAGTAGTTCGTTCATTATTTCTGACCTTCCTCCACCCATTCTCACAGCCCACTTCCAACACTTTTGAAAATAATCAATGAATGACCTCTTAACTGTTCATATCATTCACTTTTTTCCTGAACATCTAAGTTAATGACATTGTTGGCTCCTTTCTTCACCTAGAAAGTCTTTCTCCTTCTCTGCTCTGAACCCACCCTGCCCTGGCTGTTGCCCAGTCACTCCTTTGTGTCTCCTCCTCTGAAAGAAAGAGCCCAGAGACTCAGCACTTAGCACTTCCTCTTCCTTTTGTCTGAATTCTCTCCTCCCTGATAGTTTTCCTTTACTCTCATGGTGTTAATACTTATGAGAGCTGGCTGGCTCTCCAAATACACCTCCACTTTTGCCCTCTCTCCCAAGCCCCAGCTTCTCTTCTGTGATGTTTTACTTGATGGTTTTAATCCAATCACCATAGTACAAGTGGTTGGACTGGGGAGTTGAGGAGCGTAGGTTTGAGGCTTGGCTATCCTGTTTATGAGTTTCATGACCTTGATCAATTTTCTTAATTTCTCAAAATCGCCATTTCCTCATCTGTAATAGACCATTTAGAAAACCCATCTCACAGGCTTCATGAAATAATACAACAGATGTAAAGTACTTGACATAATGCCTGGTACATAGAATACACTCAATATATGCTAGATTATCATTAATATTAATGCCCAGTTGAATATGTTGACATTTTTTTTTTTGACATTTTACACACATATATAAAATAACTCTTCTTGTCCACAATTTCTAGAAACACGTTACTGGTACCATCATTTTCAAGACACCATATTTTGGCCTCTTTATTATTTTGTCTCATTTGTTTCTATCCTCTGAAATAAAATATAGTAACATATTCTTCAATTGTCATTTAAAAATTTCTCAGCTGTGTATTTTGTTGCCTACTTTAAAGGTTATATTCTGCAGCCTTCCTTACTGGTAGGTGTGACCATATGATTAAGCTTTGACCAATGAGATGTAATTAGAAATAAATCTCCTTAAAATGATGTGCCATGCCCTTCATTATCTAATCCTCCATCCTGTTCTCTGGAATTTGGATGTGAAGGCTGGATCTCTCGCAACCACAGTAGACCCTGATGATAAAAGTTTCACTGTAGAGATGATAGAAAAATGAATAAATTGGCAGGAGGAGCGCTCAATCAAAGTAAGTACGGAACTTTTTTTGTTTAACATGAGAGAGATGTAAACATGTATTGTGAGGATTTTCTCTTGTCTACAGCCAGATCTAATCTTGAATGAATTAATAACATTTTCATTTCTAACTCTTCCCCAACATGCACCCTTCATTCTAGCCCAAGTGGTTTCCTCACAATTTCCCAACTTGCTTTTGCTCAAATTGCTCCATTTTTCTGTATTCTATTCTCACCCTCAAGTATCTTGAGTTTGCTCAACCAAAAAGTTTCAGATCTTCCAGGAGATATCTGATGTTTGAAGTGCTTGACTCTCTCCCTCCCATTTGACTGTTGTAGCATTTATATACGTTTCCACATCATCAATTTTCCCCATGGGATAGTCTGTCTCTTGAATTATTTGCAAGATAATTAATAACTAGGTGTTGTAGGGTGGGTTCTCCAAAAACAGATCTCAAGACGAAGTTCAGGATGCCAATTATTCACGACGGATCAACACTGGTGAGGGGAAAGGGGCAGAAACTGAACTGGGCAGAGAGAGAAGCTGAACTGTGATAGACTCAACAGGGCCAGAATAATTGGGTGGGGAGCCCAGGCATGAGTATCACTGTGAGAGTATTCCATATCCAGCCCAAAGTGGCCAGAACTTTACCAAATGTGGGCTGCCCTGGGAAGGTGTGACCTCAGCAAAGCATCTCTGCAGAAAAAGCAAATCCTGAAGGAGGTGACAGTTGGAGACCATCTGCCAACTACACTCCCTGTGGCTCAGCAGCAACATGTTCCTCAAAGAGGGATCTAGGCACCACACCTCTGTGTCTACCACCCTGTGTCTAGATTTTATGCTTCTCTTCCCCAAACATCAATTTTAATATTAAACCTATAATAGGTGTCTGATAAATATTTACAGAATACTTCATTAAAACTTAGCCTCTGCCTAGTCTAAGAAATATAATCTGTATGAAGTTCCTGAGATGAATCAACTCATGCCATAAACAAGGACTCTGAAAGTTCCATTCTAAGAAAAACCCTTTTCAAAATATTTTTCTTCTGCTTCCTGGAACCAGCATGGACTTTGCAAAAGCTTTAAGTCCCTTGTTTTGCCGAACATGCCTTTTTCACTTAACTGCATTTAACACCTACCACCACGCTAGGCTTCTAGACACATTCCATCTGAAGTATGAGCAAATGGGGGAGAGCTGCCCATTTGACTTGCTTCCTATGAGGACCACTGTGCTCTTGGGGAAAATTTTCCAAGGAAGAAAACTTGTCATTCATCCTGAGATCATGAATGCAAATTCAATGTGAGAACACTTTGATTAAGCTTCCACTTTTATCGTGTCCATTCTTCTCTCACACGAGTATCCCAATTCTCTATCATGCCAAGCTCATGTGAGGGGTCTCTACAGAGCCTCATAAATTTCTAGAGGAATCATAAATTTCTCTCTCGCCTTTGTTAAGGGGTGAGTAGGAAATAACATAAGAAAGCAGGAAACTTTCTTGTTTACTTTTTTCCTACCAACGTCACTCTTTCCCAATTGCACTCTAGCTAAGTACAGCAGGAGCTGGAATAGGATGGTGGAAGGGAAGGAATCCAAGAACTGAATGAGGTTCTGACTCTGGTCATTGATAAATAGGACAGCAGTGGGGGTGGGGGGGAGGAATGCACTAGGACTAAATAATAATAAAACAGTAATAAACGAAAAGCTAGTCTGAGGATTAGCTGAGACCCATCCTCTCACTATCTTGCTATAAATCTTCCTATATCATCTCCTATGCACTGCCTCCCACAATATATCTTTAGGATGATCTAGCCACTTTAAGAATCACTCCCATCTGTTCTCTGTTACAAAGATAACTACTTTAAGAGATTACTATCTTTGCTGGTTGGTTGGGGAGGGTGGTGATAGGGACTGACATACAATCTATAAAAACGTTACCTAAATTGGTTTCCATTTGTAATTTAATACTTGAGTGTTTTTTAAATGTTTGTGTTTGGAGGTTATTTCCTTCATCCCTCTGAGCCAGAAGGTCTTGTCAGAAAGTCAAATTTCAAAAGTGACAAACTGCTCTGATCTTATAAGGGTGGTTTAGTTGCTAGGGAAACTGCTTTAAAGGGAGAAACAGATCCTATTTGTGAATTTATAACCGGGAGAAAAAAACATATGCTAATTTTTTGAGTGAGTCTCATTTACTTGGAGATATATTTGGGGTCCATGGGTGGTAAGAATATGTTATTTGTTTTGGCCATAGATATAGCAAATTTATCCTCTTTATAGGAAACCTTTTTTACTGTAGCCCACAAATTATGAATAAAAATTCTTCCTTCTCTTTTTCTTGGCTTTATAAATAAGAAAAAAATAATAATAAAAAAAAATTCCCAGGCAAGGTAAACACAGTTTTCCCAGGAAACCTATGCGACCTGGAAAAATGACCAGGACTCAATGGAGCCTCACACAGGTACACACTGGTACATACTGTCAGTGTAATTTTAAGGGAAAACAAAAATCCCTTGTGAAAAAGTAAATATGAAGAGATCAGTGGCCACTTCTTGCAAAAATAGACAAGAAGCAGGTCTGGATTTACCCTCTAAATACCTCCTCACTCCTGCTGATTAAGCCTTAAACTTCTAGAGCTTCATTCTTTTACCTTATAGCATGTTTCGACCATTTCTTAAAAATTAATGGTAAAGCTAAACTGAAGCGCTACAACTAAGGACATATAGAAGAAGTCACCTCAAGACTGGTAAGAGGCGCAGAGATGTGGAATGGGCTGGTCCCCCACCCCTGAGTGACCATTAAAAATCAGGAGGGATATCTTGGCTCCACGGAGGATCAAGAGGTCCCAGCCCCACACGAGGCTCCCCAGCCCAGGTTTTCAGGGCTGGGGAGAGAAGTCCCCATAACTTCTGGCTGTGAAAACCAGCAGAGATTGTGACTGAGTGAGATGGAGGGCTGCTGGAGTCCCAAGGAGATCCTCTTAAAGGGCTCGGGCATGCACTTACTCAGTAATGGACTCACTAACTCTGAGCTCCAGCGCTGGGTCAGCAGCTCAAAAGGCACCAGGGACATACAAGGAAGAACTGAGTTGTCGGGCTTCAGAGTGAGGTCTGGAAAGGCAGCTTTCTCCTGGACTGAGGAGCTGGTGGAAGCCATTGGTTCTTTTTTGAGCCCTCCCCCAAACACAGGCATCCACCATATCTGAGTCCCCATCAACCTAGCTGACAACTTTTGCCCACCTCACCCTGGTGATTCCCTGACACTCCACCCCATCCAACTTTCAGGCACACCCAAACTATTTTCAGTGGCTTTTTCACATAAATAGTGTGTCTTGGCTCATGCTGCAGACTTTCCTAAAATCTCTCAAAGGCTCACAAAACCCAAACAAGCAGCATCTGTCCTTGGTTTGTCCCATACCTCTGGTTGAGTAGCCCTAAGCTCAGCACTAGCCAGCCTTGGTTTGTTGTTTGGCCTCTCAATGTACCTCCAAGCCCAGTAAGCATGGTGGCCTTCTGCAGATTGCTTTGTGGCTCATGTCAGGTGGCACCAATCAGGGCACAGGCTACAGCTGACTTGGCTGGCAGCAGGTCTTCTACCAGAAGGCCCAGAGCTGGCAAGCTCAGTAGACAGCTTTAGATCCAACCAGAGCATCATGCAGCCAGCTCCAAGAAAGACACACCCAAAGGGTAGACTGAGGAGGCACCAGAGTCCAGCTAAACTAAACCCAGCTCTGTAGGGTCAGCCTCTGAACAAAAGCTCCTCGACTATAGTCACGGCCAGTTCTCATAACCAATAAGCCAAAGAATCAATCCCTCCCATTGACATGCAAACAAAAATCAAGTCTTAACTACAACAGGAGGGCAAACACAACCCAAACAAGGGAAATACCTCAAACATCTGGCTCAGATGACCAGGGAGACTGTGCCACTGGGCCCATAGGATACCTACTATATAAGTCCACTCTACTAAGACTGGGAGACACAGCAGCACTACCTAATACATAGAAACAAACACAGGGAGGCAGCAAAAATGGAGCTACAAAGACACATGTCCCAAATAAAAGAACAGAATAAAGCTCCAGAAAAGAACTAAACAAAATGAGGATATGCAATCTACCAGAGGCAAAGTTCAGAACACTGGTTATAAAAATGCTCAGTGATCTCAGAGAGAACTTTAACAAAGTGATAGGAAACAAACAATAGAGGTAGAAAACATAAAAAAGAACCAGTCAGAAATATAGACTACAATAACTGAAATGAAGAATACATTAGAGGGAATGAAGATTAGATTAGATGAAGCAGAAAGTCAAATAAGTGATTTAGAAGATAAGGTAGCAGAAAACACCCAATCAGAACAGCAAAAAGAAAAAAGAATCCAAACACTGAGGATAATTTAAGAGATCTCTAGGACAATATCAAGCATATCAACATTTGCATCATAGTAGTACCAGTAGGAGGAGAGAGAGGGGAAGAAATTGAAAACCTATTTGAAGAAATAATGACAGAAAACTTCCCAAATCTGACAAAGGAAATATACATATAAGCCCAGGAAATTCAGAGAGTCCCAAACAAGATGAACCCAAAGAGGCCCACACCAACACACATCATAATTAAAATGCCAAAGCTTAAAGACAAACAGAAAATCTTAAAAACAGCAAAAGAAAAGCAGTTAGTTACCTACAAGGGAGCTTCCATAAGACTGTCAGCTGATTTCTCAACAGAAAATTTCAGGCCAGAAGGGATTGGCATAAAATATTTAAAGTGATAAAAAATAAGGGCCTACAGTGAAGATTACTCTACCCAGCAAAGCTATCATTTAGAATCAAAAGACAGATAAAGAGCTTCCCAGACAAGAAAAAGTATTACAAGGAATCTTAGAGGGACTTCTTTAAAACAAAAAAAAAAGGATAATAAAATGGCAATAACTACATATCTGTCAACAATTAATTTAAATGTAAATGGATTAAATGTTCCAATTAAAAGATAGAGTAGCTGATTGAATAAGAAAACAAGACCC
Organism: Rhinolophus ferrumequinum; assembly: GCF_004115265.2. Taxonomy (NCBI): domain Eukaryota; kingdom Metazoa; phylum Chordata; class Mammalia; order Chiroptera; family Rhinolophidae; genus Rhinolophus; species Rhinolophus ferrumequinum. Next base: position 21,589,734 of record NC_046286.1, on the reverse strand, counting down.
TTCCATAATGCTGCCTACAAGAGACTTACTTCATCAAAACACACAGAGAGACTGAAAGTAAAGGGATGGAAAAAGATATTTCATGAAAATGGAAACAAAACAAAAGAACTGGGGTAGCAATATGTGTATCAGACATAACAGACTTTAAAACAAGAGACAAAGAAGAATCCAGTAATCCCATTTCTAGGTATTTATCCAAAGAAACCCAAAATGCTACTTTGAGGGGATGTGTGCTTCCATATGTTCATTGCAACGTTGTTTACAATGGCTAAAATGTGGGGACAGCCTGGGTATCTGTCAATGGATGAATGGATAAAGAGGAGGTGGTACATATATGCAATGGAATATTGCTTGGCCAGGGAAGGGAACGGGTTCTTGCTCTCTGCAGAGGCATAGATGGACCTAGAGGGTATTTTCCTGAGTAAGAGTATGGCAGACAGAGAAAGACAGATGCAATGTGATTTTGCTTATATATGGAATCTAAAGAACAAAATAAACAAACAAACAAAACAGAAATCAACTCATAGATACAGAGAACATTTTGATGTTTGCCAGGTGGGAGGAATGTTGGGGCAGGGGGAGTAAACAAGGGGAAGGGATGAAGAAGTACAAATTGGTTGTTACACAGTACTCATGTAGGTGTAGGATATAGCGTAAGGAATATAGTCAACAATGTTGTAATAACTACATATGTTGTCAGATAGGTACTAGATTTATCAGGGTGATAGATGGAAGGGGAATTGGGGGGAAGGGTGAAAAAGATGAAGGGATGAAGCAGTACAAATTGGTAGTTACAAAATAGTCATGGGGATGTAAAGTGAAACATAGGGAATACAGTCAATAATATGGTAAAAACTATGTATAGTGGGTACTTAACTAGTCAGGGGGATCACTTCTTAAATTATAGAAATGCCTAACCACTATGCTGTGTACCTGAAATAAATAAAAAATAATATTAAATATTAACTGTCCTTGAAAAATTTAAAAAGAGGGAGAAAAGGTGAAGGGTAATAAAAGGTTCAAATTTCCAGGTATAAAATAAATAAGCCATCGGGATATAATATACAGCATAGGGAATATAGTCAATAATATTGTGATAGCGTGGTACAGTGTCAGATGGTTGCTGGACTTATTATGGTGATCACTTCTTTAGGTGTATAAATGTACAATAACTATGGTGTACCACTGAAACTAACATAATATTGTTAGCTATCCTTTAATAAAAATCTTTGAAAAATTAATTTTGATATCAGGGGAAAGAAAAAGACTTTGTTAACTAACTGGGCAATATGAGGTGTGGTTTCTATAATAAGGTATATAAAAATTAAAGCTAATAGCCAAAGAAAAGATTTATCATTGCCATCATTATCATCACTGTAACACCATCATCATCTGTTACTATAATTACCATCACCAATATTCTCATAATCCATGTCATCCTCATGTCCATTACCACTATATAATAAAAAAATAGCTGCTCTTCTCTGGGTATTTCCCATGTGCCAGAAATGGTAAGTGCTTCCCATTCATTATCAGATAATTCTCAGGAATTAGAAAACCAACTCCTTTTAAAGGGCCAGATAGTAAACATTTTAGGCTTTTTGAATCAGACAGTCTCGGTCACAATTACTGCCACTGTATGACTAAAAACAGCCATGGAAAATATGCAAATAAATGAGCTTGCTGGTGTTCCCTTTCAACTTTATTTACAAAATCATATGGTGGGCCAGGTGTGGCCTGCTAGTACTAGTTGGCCAACCCCTGCATTATTTTGTAAATATCATTACAACTCGGTGAGGTTGCCAAGAGCATCCCCGTTTCTCCAAGTAGGAAACTAAGCCTATCAGAGGTTGAGTAATTTGTCCACATTCACACAGGGAGCAGGCGGAGTGCAAGTTACAGCCTAGGTCTAACCATCGCCAAAACAACCGTCTGCTCCTCACCATTACATCCCAGAGCCAGGTACCTCTGGCTGTTACTAATGATGGTTTTAGGAGATACACATGTAGACTTCTTACTAGTTCTGTTTGTTTTAATATGTATGAAAAAATATGAACAGCAAATCCAACTTTTGATTTTACTTATGTTATTTCTTCAGATAAAATACAGAAATAATCATAGAGAATCATTTTCATGCCTTTCTATTTTCAAAAAATAAAGGAAAAATTATATCTGAATTTTGACAAGCAGGGAAAATTTTTTTTTTAAATACTCTCCATGTATGTATCATTTTGATCTTTCAAAAGCTTTCCTTGTTTTCTCTCATTTGCTCCTCAGAAAAAGCCTGGGAGGAAAGGTGGGGTAATATTATTATGGCTGTGTGGCAGCTATGAAGAACTAAGGTACCTAAAGGTTGAATGACTTGCTCAAAGTCACGCACTGTGCGGGAGGCCTGGGGCGGAGCGAACAGTTCTCCTGGCACCTGCTCTGCGACCCTTCATGCTGTGTTGTCCACGTGGGTTCTTCAAGGCTCAGAATGGTAAATAGCCAAACTCAGGAATTTCTTGTTTCTCCCACAACTGTGCCAAAGGTATGAAGGTAACTACAAGCCAGCAACATGCGTCAGGTTTCTTGGTCCTGGTGTGTCACAGGACCAGCAGCAGAGATTAGCATGTGTGCATGTGTGGTGCAGTGGGGAATGCTGGCATCCTGATTTCCATCAGAGCAGTTTGAAAGTCTTTCTGAAATAGCCCTAAATCATTTTGTTAAGAGCCAAACGATAAATGACGTGAATCTGAAATTCCATATGCTTTTAAAAAGAAAACTCGCTTTAGCTGCTAATGAGCTGTTTTGACCTGAACTATATCAATGTTTTCCAAACCACAGGTTATGACTATGAATGAGTCCTATTCAACATTTTTTAAATGAATTAGAAAAGAAAAAAATAGAATAGAACAGAACACAATAGAAAATATCCAAATAAGCACTGTGTCAGAGACTCTTTCAGATTTATATGAATACACACACACACACACACACACACACACACACACACACTGGATTTGTGGTTCATAAATTTGAAAGTCATTGGACCAGATGATTGGAAAGCTATGTTCAGCTTTAAGATTCAATAACTCTATATAAGCTGTTCTTTACTGCAATAAAACAATCAAACCATACACTGAAGTGATGGAAAGCCAATGGAATTGGAATTCTTACAAATCTTCTTAGCATCTCAAAATCTTATAATTGTTGAGAAATTGTTTATAAACCTTCTATTATTGTATTATGAGTTCTGTTCTATTATAAGTTCTATTATAATGCTATTTATACCATTATTATAATATTCTTAGTATATTAGTAGTAATAACACTTTTGCTACATTACAGATATTATGTAATTATACCAATGTTAAAAATATTTTGAATGGAAAAATATGATTGATAAAGAAATAACTTTCTGAAAAACCTGCATGATTTTCATGGTACTTTTTGCCTACGTATAAATGAAACGAGACCAAAAAGGATGTTCCATAGCCCGTCAAATATAGAAGCCTATTGATGTGCATCTAACATATACCATGATATATACAAAAGGCAAAACTTTCCAGTTCTTGTTTCCATTTGAAGGGTACAGCACATGCTAGTACTAAGCCAGTATGTTACAATTTGCACTGAGATGGCAACCACCAGTCTGTAGAAAAATCCAGCCAAAATAATTCAGCCCTTTTGGTTCCATTTCAATCTGGAAGCCCCAGAGGAAACACTGCCTCATTTGCAGAAATCGTATTGCCAGGATATGTGATAAATCGAATACAAAGGACAGGAAAGACACTTCAAGAATTCACTTTCTGAAATTGAAAGCCATTCTATTTTTAATCCTCTCTTTTGGGTATTTAATTCCAGACCCAAGTCAAGTAACGTTGTAAAAAGTATCCAGGTTGACAAATTATCAGTGCTTCACTTAGCTGCAATTTCCCTTCTGAAAACTACCTTCAAGGATTAGCATTCAGAAACACAAGCTCCCGTTTAGTGCCAATTTTGCTGAATAGAGAAATGACTCTGAAAACTGAAGAATTAAAAAGTATAAATCACGAAATTAGTTAAGGACAAAGAAGCAAGAGAGTAAGAACATTTCAATGTGCTGAATTTCTCAAACAACAGGTGTGAGTATAATTAAAAGAGATCTGTAACTGGAGGCCTGTGGCTTAAAAGGATCACAAGAGTTGCTCCTTGGAGCATTGGATGAGCTCACGGGGCTGTTCCCAGGCTCTAAAAGCCAAGTCATTGCTTGCTCTCCAACACAATGGAGAAATGGTTAGAGTTCATTGACAGTAATACAAATTACCACTTATGTGAAACTCACTACTTTTCCTTCCACAAGATCTTGAAAACACACCCTTACTCCTATCTTACAGACAAAGCTGATCCAGTCTCCTGGCCAGATTCCTTAAATAAAATCCTTCTCACTCCATTTTATCTTATATTCAACTGATAAACAATTTCTCTCAAACAATGTCAAGGAGAATGCCTATAATGGATATATTGCTACTCAACAGAAAAAGAGATAGTATTTAGTTCATACTTCACTGAATAAGATTTTAAGAGACCCTCAGCTACCAGACATCTCCTTAAAAGGAATATAGATTTCATAGTATTTAGTTTTCCATATTTAGTATGTGTCTTTAAAAAAAATTTTTTTAAGTCAATTTTGTAATTTTATGAATAGAATATGTCATCAGGAATAAAATTCCAATGGCCTAACTTTCATTCATTAGCTCAGAAGTGGTTCTCAACCTGGGGCTATTTTGACCCCCAGGGACATGTCTGAAGACATTTTTGCTTGTCACAAAAAAGGGAGAGGTGTGCTACTGGCAACTAGTGGGTTGAGGCCAGGGATGTTCAAATATCCTACAATGCACAGGTCAGCCTCCCACAACAATGATATATCTGGCCCAAAATGTCTATGTCAATAGTACTGAGGATAAGAAACCTTGTTTTACAGTATTTTTCATACACACACACACACACACACGCACACACACACACACACACACCATTAAAACAATGCTGTATTTTGGTCTGTACAGTTGGCTTAACCATTATCTAAGTGACTTGCTCCCCTATATTAACCTCAAATATAAGCAATTCAGATTCATGCTTAGCAAAATCACAGATCACTTTATGACTTCATGGCTTGCCACTTTAAAATTGCTTGAAAATTTTAAAGTCATGAAGGCCAAATCATCTGCTATACTTTGTGTGTATGTGTGTGTGTGTGTGTGTGTGTACGCACACATGCGAGACTCTCTCTCTCTCTCACACTCACACACACACACACACACACACACACACACACACACTATTTAACACAGAATGCCCTGCATACAACCAGTGCTCATTACATTGGGAATGCTGGTTCCCATACCAACAAGTTGCCCCAATTGAGCAGGTCAAAATGATTGTCTTGAAGTCAGAGGCATTAATATTCTAAAGGTCAAAGGAAGTTGCTCCAGATAGAAAATGAAAATAAAAACAAATTAAAGTGAACAACTTAGAATAAGACTATCAAACATGTTAACTGATTATGGAGCGGGGAGTATCTTCCTGGGAAGGACTGAGTAATTTGTAAATCTAGTTGACTCTAACAGCGACTAGGTATCTTCAATGTAATTATTGTGCATAACTTTTTTATCTCAAGACATCCTCATAAGGTAAATGGTATACTTTATACAGCTGTCTTTGCATTTTCTGCCAGAGGAGACATATTAGGGGGATTATCACTGATGAAGAGTTGAGGGGAAAACTTAAATAAGGATGATTTCCTTTGTTGATAGTTTCTTCATGCTTTTAATATGCAACAGCACAAGAAAAGTATCAGAAAACAAATAAAAACTGATGAATTCATTTTCTTCTCTTTATGAATGGCGCTTCCAAATTCGAGAAAAGGTTATTTAAAATCTTGGTAGGGAGAGCTACTATCAATAAAGATTAATGAGAAATTGGTTATTGTGCCATGGGCACCTTGAGAACCCTACTGCTGTGAGGAGGTTCAATTCAGGGAATTAAGACAAATGGACTGGATCAAATCCAATGTAATTCAGAGAATATTGATGCCCTAGTTTTGTTACGCTCCCATCGTTTTTTTAAAATGTTGAAGTTTGGCAGCAGTTCAAACTAAATACTTTAAAAAAAAAAATGTTGGTTCAACACAGATTTCAGTTTAAAAATAAACTCAATATTTGGGTTTAACTCAGGGGTTAGCCAATTCTTCAAGTATATGTGGTGTTATGGGACAGTGTTTGGTTTTGTTTTATGGGGATTCTGATTCTGATTCCTCAAAGACTCAAATGGTCAGGTACGAGCATTCCATAGGAAGAATAGTCTCAGAATTAGAGCTGTATTGCGTGATCCATCCCTTAGCTGTAAGATTGTCCTAAAATCTAGGCCCTTCAGTTAACCCTCATTGCTCGGAACGGAAATGTGTATGGCATCACATTCTGCACTCCATTGAAAGACAAAGTATGGCTTTGAATCCTGGGAGTAAAATTATCTTATGGCCTTGCATACAAAACTAATCAGGTGATATAAAATATCAAGCAGCCCAAAATTCAAGCTCAGCTAAGGTAATTCCCAATAGGATTTACATTCTGAAAATGGGTATTTTAGGCTTGTTGAAGTGTTCTTATTGTGAAAGGACTTCTCTTTTTAATACAGTTATGTAACTCAGTATGGCTAAATGCAAAGAGAATCTCTGCAAATTCACATGTATGTCTTTTAAATTCTGAGTAAATTTATTATCAGTGCAACTAAATCTATTGGAAAAAATCAAGTTTCTTTTTAAAAAAGATGTTTATGTGCTTCTAAATGTATTTTTGTTACTGGAGCACAATTTTTTTCTAAAAAATCCCCCATAATTGTGTCTAAATACTTTGTTTTTATTTTATTATTTTTTTTATGTTCCATTAGAAACAGTTCAAACTATTGGCTATTAGTCTCTAAACAAATGTTCAATTTGTAGGCAAACACTCTTAATTTTAAAAAAAAAATAGCTTAAGAAAATTGATTGAGTTATCATCCATAACATAAGAATGAGCATCCTCATTAAAAAAGATGAAGAAAATCCTTTCCAGTGGGTCAGTGTCCTGTATCATGTTAAACACAGCTCTAACGTGTTTATTACATACTTACTGAAGAGGGAAGTCTCAGTCTCAAGCGGTTAGCACATAAAGATTGTTTAAGCTGAGGGAAGGTTATCAAAGGGCATCCTGGAACAGGTCTCCAAGGTTTCTGGAGGATGCACCCATCAATAAAATAATTTGAGCCCATGTTTCCACTATATAAAAATGTATTTGTTATCTTGTACATGCTCTCCTGCACAAGTATACTATAAACCATGCACCTAAGGGAAAATTAAAATGGTGAAAATAAAAATTAATACAGATTCATAATTTCTCCCCATGCCCTAACAGATTGCCTGGCACCACCACTGACATGTGCTTACTCATTTTGAGACCACTGCAATAGGTATCATATAAGCTATTCAAGTAGGGTAGCTGATTTTTATGACACAGTGTTTTTTGTGCTCAATAGGGTTGGGTAAACAATACCCACCAAAGTTGAGAAGCCAATTTACTCTAACATACAAGAGACTGATGTGCTTCGGGAGACATTCTTTGATGCTCCTGAAATTTAAAGAATAGGCTAAAGAGAGGGTGGGATAGGTAGCATTTATCTTCATGTACAAGGTTAAATAATGACCTTGTAGCTGGTCACAATTTTTTGGCCTTTTTCAACTCTGGCATCAAGATTGCCTCATTTGCCATGGAACTCAAGAGAAAGCAAAGAAAGGTAAAATAAATTAATATTAATACATTGCCAGTCCTATATTTGTGTGCCTTGTCCTACTCCTGAGCTCTCCCACTTAGATTCTATTCACACCTCTGCCTCCCTGAACCTCCAGCATCTGAACTTTGACATATTCACAAAGTTTGATGCTTCAAAGACCTCACTGAAGTTTCTCTTTTTTCCCTGGATTTTCTTCTTTTACCTCAATTCAAAAACCACCTGGCTTAAACTAAATGTGTGAAGTTTGGAAAACACATTACCATAAGAATATGTATATTTTGCCATTGAAACAAGAGCTAAAGTGAAAATAACACCCTGGCCCTTTCTGAAGACTTCCAAAGGGAGCTTCTCCACTCAAGAAGTTGAGTTCAATAAAGAATAAGTTCAGCCCACCCAGATGCTCTCCCTTTGGACACATTCCCCAAGTAGAGTTTCAGACTCTACAGAAAGTTTCATTGCTCACTGGCAAACAGGCCTTCTGGCAAAGGGCAAGGATGTCACACTTTAAAGGAGTCTAAAAAAGGTATTTTCTTCATAAGTGTCTAAAGATACCTGTGCTTTTTGAACTTTTCTTAATCAGTTCAATAGATGGGAATATCACCCAGGCCAAGTCAGCTTTATTTTATTTAGGCAAAGCAATATTCACCCAATAAATATACCGACATAGCTGGAGAGCTTGTCGACATAGCTAGATTCTCTTCCTTCTTACTGCCACACACACTGGAGACCAACTGTCCCATGATGAAGAAGTAGGAACACACAGAAGGCGTCACCAAGAACTTCCAAGGGTCTCTTTACTTATCTGATATTCTTCTGCCCCTTTCACTGTATTCATTCCCATTTGCCCTGAATTTTTCTTTCGGATTTGCTTTTGTTTTCCTTTTTTTTTTTTTAATTCAGATAACATTTCCTTTACTTGAACCATGTTCCTCCATGAAACCACCCATCTCAATTAATTCATTCAGTTCACTCTTATGAATAAACAATCTGAACCCCAAAGCTATTTGCTATAAATTTGAAACTTCTACCTCCTCAGCAGTTTAAGTACCTAAGGCAGATTTTGTAACACCTCCCTTCCCTCTACCCTCACGGTTGCAAAAACGTTGCAACCACAGTGTATTGGTTTAGTTTTGGCGCCATATCGGTATGGACCTTCCAAAGGCCATGCCTTACTGCTTCTTCTCAACCATGCTCATTCATTCATTGTTTGTTCAATAAATATTGATCTGAGCACTGGCTATATGCCAGCCATTACTCTAGGTCCTGGAAATACCAGAGTGAAATAAACACAAAAATCTCTGCCCTCTTGGAGCCTTTATTCTAGAGGAAGAAGAAAGACAATAAAATAAATGTTATGTATTGGAATGTGATAGTGCTGAGAAAAAAAATAAGCATGGAAGATGGAAAGGGAGTACCAGAAAATGGAGATGGGAGTGCAATAGATTTAAATAGATTGGACATGGAAGCCTTCCATTAAGGTGACTTTTAAGAAGAGGCTTGAAGAAAATGAGATAAAAATGAGATAAATAAACCAGATATCCAGGAAAAGATAATCCAAGAAGAGGAGAGAGCGAAAGCCAAGATCCAAAGATAAGAGAATATCTGTCATGTTTTAGGAACAGAGACTGGTGTGGCTGAGGATGAGAGATGCTGGGGAAGAGCCAGAAGAGATAATGGGGGCCAGACCACTAAGCCTTGTCAGCCATTGTAAGACTTTGGATTTTATTCTGCGCAAGATGGAAAAGTATTGAAATATTTGGAGGAAAACAATAACATGATCTCGCTGTGCTTTGAAAAGGATCATTCGGGCTGCTGTGTTAGGAATAGATATCAAGAAATGATAAAGCAGAAATGTATAAATGATTACAGTGGCGAAGGAAGGCAAAAAGCAGGAGGGATACCGAAGAGAGTTAGTTCTCAAAGTACTTTTTTTGTATGGCTTTGACTTTCAAATTCATGCTAATGTCTTACATATTCAAAAAGATGAAATTAAATGAACATTGATAGAGGGAATCCTAAAAGTGAATATAAACGAAAACAAATTAACCTAATCAGATATAGAATTGACAATACAGCCACACAAGGAAAACAAAAGACATTAATACAAGTAACTTTTGAGGTTTAAAATATATACCGCAAAAATGCATGACATGTAAGTCTACAGCTCAAAGAGTTAATAAAAAATTGAATATGCCCTTATAATCCTCTACCAGATCAAACCACAGAACCTCACCAGCACCCCAGAAGTCCTTCATCCTCCCTTCCCGTCACTGAATGACTCGCACCCACTCGCTAAGCGTAACTGGTATCCTGACTTCTAACAGCATAGGTTAGTATAACCTGTTTGCATTTTAACTCTATATGAATGACTCACATACTATGAACTCTTTTGAGTCTGGGTTGTTTTTCTCAATATTACATTTGTGAGCTTAATCCATAGTATAGTGTGCAGTTATAGATCCTTCACTGTGAGAGGAAGAAGATACAAATACGAAGGGAGGAGATAAGAAGGATCCCTGATTAATTGGCTATGAGAGTTAATGATACAAACATTTGATTTTTTCTAGCTTTGTCTGCTGAAAGGATCTAAAAGCAATGAGACTCCAGAAGCAATAATCACAGCAGGCACCCAAGTCCTGATTTCTATATGCCATACTCCCCTAAAATGGATCAGGTCTGAGGAGATAAACGATTCCAAAGTTGAGTCAAGAAAAGTACAAGGTGGTACTAAAAATGCACGTACACCCATAAATACAGGAGGCAGAGAAAGTTCTTCTCAACAATAGAGTACCAACTAAAAATAGAAGCAATATTCGAGTTAGAAAAATCACAATTTTTGACCCTCATTATAATAAAGGATTCAGGAAAGACTCCTCAGTGGACGGGATAGTCATTAGGTGAAAATTTGTTTGGAAGCAGGTTTGTTATCCTTTCAAAGCATCTCCTCATATCTTACTTTGTATTAATTGCAAAGAGAACAAAGATTCCTTTACAATAGACAAATATGGTAGACACCACCTGAGTCAGGGGATCATTAACATCAGCAATAAATGAACAAACTGAAATCCTATGCCTTCAGTTAAGACAAATGTGCCACTTATATTTCATTCTGGCCAAAAATAATAACCCAAATCTGATCATGAAGAAAGAAGTAAAAATCACCCAAATTAAAGTGCTACAAAATATATGTTCTGTGCTCTTCATAATGTCAGTATCAGGAAAGAAAGAAATGTTGAGAAAAATGTCTTACATAAAGAAAACCAAAAAGACATGATATCTAAATATAACAGGCCCATGGATTACATTCCGGATTGAAAAGAAACAAGGCTACAAAGGACAACATCATAAAGGGCAGTGCACTAATTCTGCACTAATCCAGGAAAGAAAGGATGAGTTTGGGATCAGGGTAGTGGCTGTGAAGAATGTTAATACAGAACATATGTTAGAAAACCGTGTTGCACCTATGTTGAAATTCCTAAATTTGATAACTGTAATAAGGTTATATAAGAAAATCCTCTTAGAAAATCCATGCTGAAATATTAGGGATGAAATGTCATGATGAGTACAAATTACTCTCAATTGGTTTAAGAAAAATTACCAAGAAGATAGATAGATAAATACACAGATAGATAGATAGATAGATAGATAGATAGATAGATAGATAGATAGATAGAGGATAGATAAAGCAAATGTGGCAAAATGTTAAATAATTGGCGAATCTAGATGAAGGGTATTTGCTTTTCATCGTACTATTCTTGCTTGAAACTTTTCTGTAGCTTTGATATTTTTAATATCAAACAAAATAAAAATACATAAAAATATAAAAAGAATATGACTATTAAAACAATTTTAGTACAAAGTAGGCTTAGCTTAGTTCAAACAAATCACAAGTATCAATTATCAAAGTGCTGCCATGAACCCTCTGTTAGCCTGAAGCCAAAATACAACTGAACTATCACTTCATTTTAGATGTACAGACAAATACTGAGCAATCGACACTAATCATATTGGGTGGTTTAAACGAACTTGTTTTGACAAGATATCCTGGGAAAGGACAGGGGTGGGGAAATCTAAATCTTCACAAGAGAATAAAAGTTTATACTTAAAGAAAAAAAAAGAAGACAATAGACTATAGGGTAACAAGGATAAAAGCAAAGAGAGTAAAGAGGAGGCACTAATTTTACACTAAATCCAGGCAGGAAGATTAGTTCAGGGCCCAGGGTAGTGGCTGTGGAGGAGGTAAGGATTGGGGAGACTCTGAGAATATTTTGAGGGGAGAACCACATGTTGCTAATGGACTGGATATGGGGTACGAGAGATGAAAGGAGTCAATGGTGGGTCCAAAGGTTTGGAACTGAGAGACGACAAGGACGGAGCTGCCTGTAACTGAAAAGGGAAAGACTGTAAATAACCTTCACTGAGAAAGAACAAGAGTTCAATTTTGGACATGTTAGGTTGGAGAGGTATTTTAGATATCCATGTGAATATGCTGAGTATGGAGTTGGGTATATATATGAGTCTGGAGTCTGAATGTGAGGTTTTGTCTGATGATGTAAATGTGGAGTTATCAAGATATACAGAGCACTTAAAGCCTTGAGATTGAATTATGTCCCCTATCCAAGGAGTAACTGCAGATAGAAAATAAATAAACAAACATGCAAAAGTGGTAAATCTAAGGAAGAGTAAGGCCAAAAAATATGGCATATGCATAGAATACAGCCAGTAGTTCAGTTTTTCTAGGACCTGGGATGCGTGATTCTGAGTGGTAGTTCAAGCTGGTACAACAGGTCCAAGAGAGAACACAGAGAGTTTGGGATGCAGCCTAATAAATATCTACTTTATGTTGTAAGTGGCAGGATTCCATGAAGGCTTTAAAAAAGACATTTGTTCCCTTTACACTTATTGTTATAACAAATATTTTTAACACCTGTTTTTACCATCATATATTTTTAATACTTCCTCACCTTTTCCTTTGTTTCCTGTGTTTTGTAGTTCATACATTTTCCCATTCATTTCATTCTGTCTGATAATTTAGAAGACATACTATTGTCTGTTTCAACTACTATTACTGGGTAGCTATAGAAATTTATTCGCATGCTTAAACAAATATATTTTAATCTTCCAACTTTAGAGGTGAAATTGTATCCAGAGACAAATTCTGCCATAAAAAATGAGAAAAGTTTTGCATCTTTTCTTTTTTCCAACTTACCTATGCACACCTGACAATAACACAGACTTGTATGTTCCGGTGCTGTTTTGTCCCCATTTATTATAGTTACTTTTTTAATCACATATCTTTTGTACTAAAAATTGTAAATTTTATATTTGGTTTTATAATTACAATTAATTTAATAATTTAGATATATTTCAATGAAAAAAACGCTCATATCACTCAGTTCCTATCATAAATTCCATAGAAGACGTTCCTGATTTTAATTCTTTGATTACTTGGATTATATTCTTTAGCAAGTTTCTCAGAAAAGGAATATGTGTGATATATGTCCCTACTTCTTGAATCATTGAGAATGTCCATTATGTACATGTATATGTAAATAAAAATGTGTGCATTATGAAATATGTATATGTAAATAAAAATTTAAAAACATAATTATATTTAGCAACTTATTCTATTTTGGAATGAAAAGGAAATAGATTTAAGATACAACAGTGCCACAAGCATAAAAAGAGGAGAAACCACATTATAATAAAGTTGAGGTATTGTGGGGCTCCAGGTGGCAGCTGGAAATTTACAAGTAGAATATAGGAAAGGTGAGAATAACAAAGGTAGTCTTAGAAGTTATCAACATAAAGAAGATGAAATTTAACAAGCTATGAGAATGCCAAGGAGGTTAAAAGAGGCCTTGAGATGAGGCTAGAATTCTGGAGACATGAATAAGAAAATGAGCATGAATCGATGCTCATATGAAGACAATCACTTTTAGGCAGCTCTATACACAATAACCTCTTCAAAGGAATAAAGCTGCACTTGGCAAGGTGAAGACTTCTCACAGGATACTGGAGTGTCCTTATAAGATGCTTATATCACTTAGTTCTCTGCTAAGACTCTCCCTGTTGGGCTCCCACCATCTAATCATTGATTCCTTTGGTTGCCCTGTACCCTACTTACAAATGAGAAACTTGCTATCTTCAAATACCCCCCATAGAATTTTCACATGACCAGAGATTTTAATAATCATATCATGATAAATATGAAATTAGAAACTAATACATATCTAACACTATGATATAGGTATTATTACCATCCCTCTTTAATAAGTGGGAATTCTGCTGCTTAAAACTGGTTAAACAGAGGGAACATCATTACAGATCCTATGGACACTGAAAGAATAATAAAGGAATACTGTGAATAACTATGTGACCACAAATTTGATAATTTAGATGAAACAGACTAATTCCTAGAAAGACACAATTTGCCAAAAATTATACAATAAGCAATAAAAAATCTGCATAGGCCTATTTATTATAGAAATTGAATCAATAATTAATCTTCCAAAATAGAAAGCACCGGCCCAGGCATTTTCACTGGTGAAATTCTACCAACATTTAAAGAAGAAATTATACCAATTCTCTACAATCTGTTTCAGAGAATAGAAGCAGAGGGAATACTTGTTAACTCTTTCTACAAGGCCAGCATTATCCTAATACCAAAACCAGACAAATAACTTATAAGAAAAATAAACTATAGAACAATATTCCTCGTGAATATGGGTAGACAACTCTTCAACAGAGTATTATCAAATAAATCCAACAATGTATAAAAAGAATTATATACCATATCTCAGGTATGCAAGGCTGGTTCAACATCTGAAAATCAATAAATATTATCCATCACATCAATAGGCTAAAAAAGAAAAATCACATGATTATATCAACAGATGCAGGAAAAGCATTTGACAAAATCTAATACCCATTTATGATAAAAGTTCTCAGTAAACTATGAATAGAGGGGAATTTCCTCACCTTGATAAAGAATCTTTACAAAAATCAAATCTAACATCATATTTAATGGTGAAAATTCAAAATTTCCCCACTAAGATCAGGTACAAGAAAAGGATGTCATGTCTCACGACCCCTTTTCAACAATAAAAGGTATACAGATTGGGAAGGAAGAAATAAAACTGTCTTGTTCACAAATGACATGATATTCCATGTAGAAAATAGGAAAGAATCTATGAAAAAAAAACCTCCTGGAACTGATCAATTATAGCAGGGTGTCAGGATAGAGTTAACATACAAAAGTCAATTGTTTTCCTATGTACCAGTAATGAACAAGTGGGATTTTAAATTAAAAATACAATACTACTTACATTAGCATCCAAAAATGCTGAAGTATAAATCTAACAAAATATGTACAAGATCTATATGAGGAAAACTACAAAATTCAGATGAACAAAATCAAAGAACTAAATAAATGGAGAGATATTTCACGTTCTGGATAGAAAGACTCAATATTATTAAATATCAATTCTTCCCAACTTAATCCAGAGATTCACTGAAATCCCAATCAAAATCTCAGCAAGTTATTTTATGGATATCGACAAATGATTATAAAGTTTATGTGGAGAAACAGAAGACCCAGAATGGCCAACACAATATTGAAGGAGAAGAACAAAGTTAAAGGACTGACATTATCTGACTTCAAGACTTACTATAAAGCTACACTAATCAAAACAGTATGGTATTGGTGAAAGACTAGAGAAATAGATCAACACAACAGAAAAGAGAGCCCAGAAATAGACCCACATAAGTAGTCAACTGTTTTTTGACAAAGGAGCAAAGGCTATACAATGGAGCAAAGGCAGTCTTTCAACAAACTGTGTTGGAACAACTGGACATCCATATGCAAAAAAAAAAAAATCTAGACCCAGAACTTATACCCTTTACAATAATGGATCACAGACCTAAATATAAAACAAAAATCTACAAAACTCCTAGAAGATAACAGGGGAAAATCTATATAACCTCAAGTATGGTGATAACCATTTAGATACAATACCAAAAACACGATCAATGAAAAAAATAACTGGTAAGGCTGACTTAACTAAACTTGAAAACTTTTTTGCTGCAAAAGACAATGTCAAAAAATAAGAAGACAAGTCACAGGCTGCAAGAAAATATTTGCAAGACACATCTGATAAAGGACTGTTATCTAAAATATAAAAAAGAATACTTAAAACTCAACAATAACAATAAGAAAACAAACAACCCAATTAAAAAATGGGCCAAACACCTTAGAAGATACCTCACCAAAGGTGGCAAATAAGCATATGAAAAGATACTCCACATCATATGTCATCAAGGAAATGTATATTAAAACAACAGTGAGATACCACTACATACCTTTTTACATGACCAAAATCCAAAACACTGACAACAGCAAATGGTGGTGAGGCTCTGACGCAACAGAAACTCTCATTCATTGCTGCTAAAGATGAAAAATGGTACAGCCACGTTGGAAGACAATTTGGCAATTTCTTACAAAATTAAGCATACTCTCACCATATGATCCAGAAATTAATCGCACTACTTGGTATTTATTCAAAGGAGTTGAAAATGTATATCTACACAAAAACCTACACACAGATGTTGACAGCAGCTTTATTCATTAGTGCCAAAACTTGGAAGCAACTAAGATATCCTTCAGTAGGTGAATAAGCTGTGGTACATCCAGATAATGGAATATTATTCAGCACTAAAAAGAAATGAGCTACTAAGTCAGGAAAAGTCACAGAGAAGCCTTAAATGCATATTACTAAGTGAAAGAAGTCAATCTGAAAAGACTACATACTGTATGATTCCAACTGTACAACATTCTGCAAAAGGCAAAACTGTGAAGATAGTAGAAAGGGCAGTGGTTGCCAAGGGTTAGGGGAGGGTGGAGAAGAATGAATGGGGGATTTTTAGGACAGTGGAAATACTCTACATGATACAATAATGATAGATACATGTCATCATACATTTGTCCAAACTCACAGAATGTACAACACCAAGAGTGATCCCTTAGATAAAATATGGACCTTGGATTATTATGATGTGTCAATATACGTTCATCCATTGTAACAACGTACCAGTCTGTTGGGGAAATATTGACAAATGAAGGAGGTTATGAATGTGTGAGGGAAGGGGGCATATGGGAACTCCGTACATTCCCCTGAATTTTGCAGTGACCCCAAACTGCTCTGAAAAATAAAGTCTTAATAATTTTTTAAAAACAGTTAAATAATCTCTCACAAGGTATACATCAAGCAAATGATAGCTAGAGAACTCAAATCCATGTCCTTCTGACTCGACGGCACCACAATCTTAACCGTTATCCTACAATGCTTCTCTGAGATTTGCCTCTCAGAGATGCCATGGGACAGTAGCCAGTTAGAAACTGTGAGACTGGAGTCAGAAGGGAGGAGTAAGGTGGAGATGTTGCTCTCAGTTAACCTGGCCACGTCCCTCAGTTATCCACTTAAGGATCTCTCATTTGGAGCCTGTGATTTATTAAAAATGAAAATTCTCCCATGGATGCAATTGCTAGTGAAAAACTAGCTACAGGATAAGTGCAGTAGATTGGAAATCAGAACTACTCATGCAATTGAGTCCTCCAGGAAGTGGGTGTTTGCCATAGAATCTGAACACATTTCTAGAGTAACTTCTGACATCATCTAAAAATAAACAAAAAACAAAACAACCTTCAAGTCTTAAGGTATATAACTTTTAGACAGAAATAAATGAGGCAGACACAAATTTTTACAGAAATCACAATGGCTGAATTTCTGGAATAAAAATTCACTATTCAACTGCTCACTTGACTGAGATAAAAAAAGCTTTTACAATAAACAGGATATATAGTGAACAGTTACAGCTGTGCTACCCTGGGGGCACCAGCTAAAAAGGCAATGGAAATGTACTAATCTTCCCAATTTGAGGAATTATAGAAGGAAAAGAAAGCCTGCATTTGCAAGGGAAAGAGTACTTTTCTCTCCTTATTAGCCCAAATAAAATAATCCCCTAATGCACAAGTATACATATCCACCTGCGAGAAGGTAGAGAAAACAGTCAAATCACTCTGGAATGCATTCATAGTGGATTAGATAAATCCTCTTCTCCATGCTTTATTTCACTTATATCTAGGTAACATGACCCTGATTGCAAGAGCATTGCCCAGCAAATACAACTGCAGGAACATTCAATACCCATTTATTATTCCATCATCGTAGGCTTGACACACCCAATGGCAAATGTAATTATGTACACCACCATAAACAACAAACTTATCTCCAGTCGCTACTGTGGATAATTCTTAGTTTCAAAGGGCACTATTAGGGGAGAAAAAAAAGCACGATAATAAAACTTTAGAAGTGGAGTGCTAAGTTTCACCTGAAGAGTGTTTGGAGACAGAATGAGAGAAAGAGAGAGGGGGAAGTTGAAGGAAAAACAAAGGGGGCAAAGTGAGAGCTGTGGCTTCTGTATTTTGTAATCCCAATGCGTAAGAATATGTTAAGAAGTTAGAATTGCATTTTGAAACATATTTCAAGAATAAATCATTCAAATCATAATATAGTTTTACACTCCCAAGTTCTTCTACTTAAAATATTTTTAATTTAAAAAAATATGTAACCTCAAGTTTAGTCTTTATAAAAGTTACATCTTAAATCGAAAGCATTTCTTCAAATTCATGACGCCCAGTCCAACCCACAAGTTACTTAAATTACTTCTCATTACATAGTTTTACTAAAATCAACTTTTCCTGGAGCAATTCCAACATTGAGCATGCATCAGCCCATAACTAACTTCACATCTGTTACCTGCTACCATTCCAACAAGTCGCATCAACTAAAACATAACTACTGCAATATGAAACAAGAAACACAAGACAATATGCAGCTACCATTGATGTCAAAGTTCTGGCATGGTGACAATAACAGGAATTGCACTAACGAGGCCAGAGAACTCACAGTACATTCAAGTCCAGCTGTGCACGGATTCTGGCGCCACGTGTCAATCTAGATGTCAAGGAAGCAGTGGTTGTAAAGACAAAGTTGGTGTCAGCCAATAGAACTCATTAGCAAACACTTGCCTGTGTCAGCCGCTGCTATTGATGAGCTGCAAAGATGACAAAGCATTGTACAATTATGCCTCCTTCCTCCCTGCTTCGCCAACAGCTCTGGACTAGAAATAGCAATGCATCTGTTATTTCAATCCCATCTGAATATATTAACCTATCTCGACCTTAGCAGTGTTCTAAGAGAAACTCTGCCTGGAAATTGAGGGAAGCCCTATTTTAAAGGTTAATAAAAAAGCCAAATCTGAGTTGGTTCAAGAGTGTCATTTTTTCCAGTGATATGTATGTATATGTGTGTATGTATATGAATATATATATACATATACATGTATGTATGTATGCATGTACATATCACATGACCAAGATTGACAGAAATGCCTTCCAATTGAAAGTAAAAAACTCAAATTTGCAATGGCATCTGCTTTAAATTAAGTGGCAATCTCAAGTCAGATCAGTTCTGCTGGGACTAAGAAAAAAAAATTTTTAAAGTCTGTTCCTGCTCTCACTTGAATTCATAGCCCTATAAGAGAAAGAGATAGACAAACACAAATTATTACACAAGGAAGTAACTGCTTTGTTAATCCATAGATGGAAAAAATGTTATGCTAATTCATAGATGGGAAGAATACTTGCAACACGTAAGAGAAAAAAAAATTATAAATCAAAATATATATTAAACGCCCCCCAAATCAGTTTTTTAAAAATGGAATAATTAGCAAAGTATAAAAGGAGGAAATTCAAAGAATATGAAACATGAATGACAAAAACAAAACATAAAAAATGTGCAATCTTACTAGTAATCAGGAAAATGCAAATTAAACCCATAATGAAATATTTCCTATCCACCAAATGGACAATACTAAATGCTAGCTAGCAAGGATATGGAGTAACAGGTTATGTCACATATAGCTAAAGGGAGGGTGATTTGGTAAATCTCCTTTGGAGAGCATTTTGGCAACATCCCAGAGATGGAGAACATGGGTGCTCTCTCTGACCCAGCAATCCTATCCCTCGGTGTATGCCCGTGAGAAACTCCTGCAACCTGGCCCAAGAAGGCCAAATATGCATATCAAGGACATGCATATTTCATGGATGTTTTACATTAGAGGCAAAGGGGAAATCATTAAGAAAATAATCTAAAGGCCTATCAACTTAAGAATAGATAAATATATGACATATTTATCCAGGGAAATAGTACAAAGCAGTACAATTAGTTATCTAGAATTACATCTATCCCACACCTGCATCTTAGAAAACATAACATTGGGAAAATAAGCCAATTATAAAAGAATAACTATGACATAATTTGTGTCTTGTTTTCAAAAATGTAAAACCAACTATATATGATTTTATAGATTATATGTATTAGTATAAAATGCTCCTGAAACTTTTAAACAATAATTCTGGGATAGTAAACTCTGGGCAAGAGTGAGAAAAATAAGAGAGAAAGAGGTAAACAAAAAATTTCAATTAATATTGAAAGTACATTATTTTTCTTTGTCATGTATCTAAACTACTTTAAAATGCTCCCAATAATAAGTCAAAATGCAAGAAAACACAGGCAAAGGAGCAATTGATTCTGCTTCGAGATAAATAATACTGAAATTAAAATGAATAAAATGATTGTGAGTCATTATGGGTAACAAAAAATCTACCATGGAGAAGTCAGGGTGTCTTAAAATTTTCCGATTAAAACACGTTAAACCAAATATTGATTTGGAGGTTCCACTGCTTTCTACAAATTTGCCTGCAACCGAAACTCTGAACACAATTGCTGATACATGTTATTTGCACAAGCATTAAAAGCTCCCCTCTTCACCACCACCAATGGAGACCTGGGGTGTTTTAGGATTAAGAAGTTTGCACCTCCGCCAGGACCTTGTTCCTCCTCAAAATTACACTGTTCGACAGCAGCTCACATTCAGGGCAAATCTTTTCCCTGATATTAAGTAATGCTTGATCATACCAGTGGGCAGTCAAGGAAAGAGGTCAAAAGAAAGAGAGGGGTGGACGGTTGACTCAGTTGCTTAGAGCATGAGCTCTCAACAACAAGGTTGCCAGTTCAATTCCCACATGGGGAGGGGGCGCAGCCCACAATCTAGTCCCCACAACTAGATTGAAGAACAACGACTTGGAGCTGATGGGCCCTGTTCCCCCAATAAAGTCCTGGAAATACACACTGTTCCCCTTAACTCCGCCCCCCCCCAAAAAAAAAGAAAAAAAGAAAGAGCGATTTTATCAGTCCATTGACTGCAGTGAGTGGTCCATCAATGCAAATAATTACTGAGCACCTACTGTGCTCATAGGGGAGATTGGGGGAGGTGAGGATGCTAATCTGAAAAAATATAGATATCGGTAGGTGGGTAGGTAGATGATAGATAGATAGATGACAGATACATAGAAGATAGATTGATAGATAGATAGATAGATAGATAGATAGATAGATAGATAGATAGGCCCTTAACTTGAATTATGAAGGGTAATTACTTCAGGCAGCATTATAAAATCATGAATCGTGAAGTGGGAATACAGATCATTTAAAACAAGTTCTGTGAGGTCCGAGTGAGGAAGACTGGGAAAGGGGGGCATAAAAGGAGAAGAATAAATATTCTTTCATCCACAGGGACGACTGGTGATGAAGGAAGTCTGGTCCAAGAATAACTTGGTCTGGCTCAAGTTACAGAAAAAGAGTACTTTCAAAGTTTCTGCTGGTTCTTTGGGTAGCTCATATATTACACACACACACACACACACACACACACACACACACACACACGGAGTGCCCAAAAAATGTATACACAATTTAAGGAAGGAAAAAACTGTATTAAAATTGTAATACTCAATATATACCGATAACGAAAGATGAATAAAAGTCATGTGTATACATCTTTTTGGTACCCTTGATATATATTTTTTTCACAAAACTTATAGATAGATATAGCTATAGATAGATTTTACAGATTAATCAAAGGGCCTGATCTAACTTGTTTGTCAATGTCAGAATATAAATCTATAAATATTTTACCTGAGACAGTCTAAGATGCCTGGGAAAGGCCAAGGCAGAGAGATGATTAAAACAGTCCCCTACATGCTCTGCATAATAAGCAATGAGAATTTTCAGGTTTAGAGTTCAAAGAAGGTAAAGATAGCAGAGGCAATTGGGTAAAAGGTAGGCCAGGGCTCTAGCATGAGGAGAGGAGGGATCAAGTAGAAGAATTCTTAGGGGAGGGAGTATTGGATTAGGAATTACAGCCAAGTAGGTGGCCAGAACCCAAGTGGAGAAGTCCCACAGTTGATGATGGCAGAGAAACATCTATGAACAGGATGTCTAGTAGTCGATATCAAGTTACGTCCCTTCCTGTGTTATGCTGTATAATCCACCTCCACTAACTTTCTAACCTTCAGTAAGAGTCAACTGCATGCAACAGTTTTGTGTCAGTAGGAATGCAACACGAGGGACAATATGAGATTAAACAGCACGAAAAGAGAAAGTGCAACAAACTAGAGGGATGGTTGAGGATCCATGAAAGGAGGAATGGGGAGCAAGAAGTTATAGGAAACTGAGGTTACGTGCTTTGGTGAATCTTTTCACATATTCTGGGCACTCTGGACATCTCACAAGATGGGAGAAGAAGAATCAAGCAAGTTTATTTGGAAATTAACAGTAAAGGTGACATTTCAGAGGTGAAGTACTTTCAAATATCTAAGACATCTTAGTGGCTCTACTTATCATGCATGTATATATGTAACGGTTATACCAATAAACCCCAAAATGTTTACAGTGGTTCTCTCTGGCTAATGAGACTATGGGTGAGTATTAGTATCTTTTCTTTCTTCTCTCTCTCTGTCTCTCTCTGTCTCTCTCTCTCTCTCTCTCTCTCTCTCTCTCTCCCCCCTTAACTCTAACTTCCAAATAATATACCATAAAGCTTACAATGAAACAACAAATATATCATTAAAATACAAAGTAAACTCAAACAATCATTTTAAAATTTTCCTGCTCATCATGAATTTGAGAAAACATACCCTGAATAGTAAGAACATTCTTCCCACACTTGCATTAGAAAGGTGTTTTAGGAATAGACACTCAACCAAGACAGATTCACCAATGAGGCATTAAGAATTGTCTAACAGAAGCACTTGCATTTTTAAATGTTAGTAGTACCCATATAAAACATAGTATGTAGCACAAACTGTTCACTAGAACATGCTCCGGTATGTTAGAATGCCTAACTGAATTGAAACCTCAGATAAACACCAAATAAGTTTGTAGCATAATTACCTCCCAACAAATATTAAGGATAATATTTTAGTATAAGTATGTCCCCAACATTTCCTGCGACATACTATTATGCTAAAATAATTAATTGTCATTTATCTGAGATTCAAATTTAACTGGGCCTCCTGTATTTCTATTTGCTAATCTGGCAACGCTGTTTCTAAGCTTTGTGACAAGACTATAAAAAGTGCTAGATAACTACTTCAGCTACTTACCACTTGTATGGTATTTCATGAGCGCAAATTTTTTGAAAGAAAAGAGAAAAATAAATGGATTAAAAATCCATTTTCGAGCGCTGTTAACCTAGTTTGTGAACGTCAGAAGCAGTTAGGTGTCTCAAAGGCAGCAGCTTTGATAGAACAAAGAACTCCCTGCAGTCAGGAGCGGTAAATGGAGCCAGTTGAAATATTTCTGCCAAAATGATAGTAGGTCATGTTGGCGGATAACCTATTCAGGTCACCCTCCAATTTTCTGTTAAATTGCTGAGTGAAAATGAGAACAAACTGCACCACAGCAAAGTGAATTCCAGATATAGAAATCTGTTCCTTTTTACCCGTGTAAAGCTATTCTCTCATTAATGAACAAATGTTCCATAATTTCCAATGATAGTTTAAATAATCTAACTATATGTCTGGTAATAAAACATATGTCCTGAGCCATGTATTTTGAAGATAAATGCTCTTGATTGAACTTTAGCCATCTGCTTCTTGAAGCATTTGTTTGCTTGAAAACTTTATAAATGCTGTGCCAAATACCAGTGTTCTAAGTTTATACAGCTCTTGGTACCATCTTTTTGGTGTGCAATGACGTATGGCATGTGCCTTTTCCTAATGTTACTTAGACATGCAGTCTAACTGCTAGAGAAAGTGTGCTTTTAAAAGCTCCTTGCCCTTTTTGTCTTTTTAAGGAAAAGTTGAGTTTGGTATGCGTTACAAGAACACACATAAATACTTTTAATATTTAAGCTTTTGATATTATATGATCTATTTTCTACAAATTCATCAGAAATGGTCTAAATCAGGGGTCCATGACTAAGGTTTACAGAGCAATTCTGACCTATCACTTATTTTGGAAAATGAAGTTTCATTGATACACAGACACACTCATTCATTTCTATATTGTCTTCTGCTACAACTGCAGGATGGAGTATTTCCAGCCTACAGAGACTAAAATATTGACTCTCTGGCCCTTTACACAAAGGATTTGCCAACTTCTGGTCTAAATAGACATCTGCTACC
Source organism: Rhinolophus ferrumequinum (assembly GCF_004115265.2). NCBI lineage: Eukaryota > Metazoa > Chordata > Mammalia > Chiroptera > Rhinolophidae > Rhinolophus > Rhinolophus ferrumequinum. The sequence continues at coordinate 21,565,356 of NC_046286.1, read as the reverse complement.
AGTCAAGGGGACTGATCATTCCACTGGGGCTGATTTGGATATAATTAGGATAGTATGGCAGCTTTGATAATTCAGGCTTTGCATAGTGGAGAGGGACTAAAGCCTAAAGCACAAAAAATAAAAATGTCAATGTCAATGTAAAAATGCCTGGCAAAGCAAAAGGAAGAGCAAATCTGATGAAATGGGCTTTCTCCTCACTCAATCTAACTCAAAATGCATTCTCCATGGATCCTTCACCTCAGTCCTTGGCTCCTGGTAGATATGAGAACAAGGAAAGTCATCCAGTTGCTGTAAGAATCAGGTTAACAATCCAGTTTGATTTCTTTCTCCTTTTATCTTTTTAAAACTAAAAATCCATTAAAGTTCTAACCTCTGGCAAATCCCACCTCACCCCCAGAAAACACTAGCCTAAATCAAGCCTAGAAACAATACCAACCAGTCCTCATAATGGGAATATAGGAGATGTTCATTTTTCATGCAGGGCTGTTTTAAATGAAATTGTATTTAGCCTTTGATTTTGACAATGCCTCCAGTATGTTATGCAAAATTTATTATTTGAAGCCTGGAAAGTGCCCCCTAGAAACAATCTATTGAGCTACTCTCAGTTTCTTGCAAACAATTGATTATAGACATGCTTCATTTTGGCAAATGAGTGCATTACCTTGCATTTGTATTCATTAAATCCTACTTGCAGTGGCCTAGAGATGCTTTCCTCCAGAAACATGGTCAAGTAGCCTTTCCTAATTACAGGTGTAAACGCTCACCGCTGCAGGTGTGGACTGGGGAGCAGCTAAGGCACCAAATGCCAATTAGGCAAAGCTCAGAGACACATCAACCTGTTTTAGACTGGGTCGAGCGACACCTCGTACACACATAGCTGATGACTGCATAGTCAGTGTGTGATTTTTAGTTAGATTTTATACTTATTTAGAGTGGCTTTGCGAAGGCTGATGGAGATTATAGGGAGGGGCCATAGATTTCCTCATCCTAAGCCACCCCTTTTCACATCCACTGTTTCCGTGCTCATGGGGAGAGGAGAGGGTGGGTGGTCACAGAGGTAAATGCTTCTCCGGAGAGATCAGACATGCATCATCTCACGCTTACCAAAGCAGGAGGCTTTAAGAGGCTAAAAAACAGTGAAATAAGTCACCCTATTACTGAAAAAGATTCTTAATTGGGATCCAAGTTAACTGTGTCCTGCCCTTTGTACCATTTGTCAATCAAAACAAGAAGAGAAAATGGTTCTATAATGATGAGATATACATAGTCAAACCCCCTCTTTTAACTGTAGTGAAACTTCAGTGACAAAAGCAAGTCTTGGGTGGCTTTCTGCTCTTACCTTTGGGGGCATTACCTGGCAGTCCAGGGCATTACCTAGAGAAGTTTCTGTGAGGCAACAGATTTGGTGCTTGGTGCGCAGTCATGGTGGCCCAGGAGACCAGGAGGCCTCATAGCAATACAAGAGGAAACAGCCCTTTGTGAGAAATCGCTAAGTGATATCTTAGTTTGCATCCTGAGTATGGACCCATGTAAGTAGTGGTCAGAAAATAAAGTAACAGCACTTTCACTTTTTAAACATGTACAGTCTAGAAGCACGTATGAATGAATCTCTAAATATTATTGTTACTAACAATAAACACTACCATGTATTGAGTAAATGGTATGTGCTAAGCAAGGTGGTCAGAATTTTCAACATTTATCAGACTCATAATAGCAATCCTATTTATAACTGTTGCACAATTAAACGTTGCTTTAAAATTTTTGATCAAAGTGGTAAAAGTTCTGCGGCGGTTGTTAAAATTCAACACACCAATCTCAAATTCATCTCCACACAGTAGACAAAAGTGAGGACAAATAAGTATAAATCACCTTGGATAAAAATTCAGTAAGAGGCACGTAGGCATTTCTCTGATTATTATTCAGGGACTTAGGAATTTTTTTTTTCTCAAATAAATATAGCGGCTGTGCTTTCACAAATGAAGAAGGCACAAAATTTGAAATTTATGAGCAAATATAAGAATTTCTGTTTATAATAATAACTTATTGGCTGCTTCCTGTGTACTGGTGTTTTACATCTAGTGTTTCTAATCCCTCACAGCTTGCAGGCTCCATATTATTTTACAGACAAGGAAACTGAATACTTGCCCAATTCACGAGAGGGTGAATTTGAAATTCCTCTAGTAGAGACACAACTATAACAAATGACACAGCTGGGCTTGGACCTTAAGACTGATGTCCCCAAGGTTGGGCTCATTCTTTGATGCCACTCTGCTTCCCCAGTCATATGAATACTTTAAGTATGCAGAAGTTTCCAGTAGAAACACTGCACCAACGAGTCTCACCCATTAATTTGCACAAATTAGGCCAAACCCAGGCTACTTTCACTTCTGTACAAACCTCCTCACCCCAAAATATCAACATTATTACTCTTTCAGGGAGACAACTGAATAAAAAGATACCTGCACTGTGATCAAAAAGAATTTGTTTTTCTAAGTGAGAATATGAGCCAACAGAAAGAAAAAACAGAACGTATTACCGCTTTGATCTCATTTTTCCTCAAGAAAAGCAAAGCAATGCTATGCCCATTCACCTCCTAAACCAAGCTTGGAGGCTTGTAGTGATTAGCAACAGAATTCACCCATTTGATTCAATTCACACATCTGCAAAGTGTAGGCAGGTCACAGAGCTGAGCACTCAACACTACCATAAAAATCAATTACATTTTTTCACCTATCACAGCAGACACATACTAGGAGCCATTTATCAATAGTGCTGGGAAAAAAACAAAAAAAATAAAAAAATAAAACAAAAAACACCTAACTTCAAACTAGCAAGATAACAACCTAGTGGAAATTTAGTTTCAGAACTGCTGAAAAACATTATTTAAGAACATGTGGCTCCAAAGCAAAAGAAATGGCAGGGAAGAAAATCAATGACAAAAAAAGTAAACTTACTTTGGTTTGGCACAGATTAAAAATATGAGTTCATGAACAGTAGCCAGTTTATTGTTAGCTTAGGCAATGTTTTCATTATAAATCATGAAGTTAGTATTGGATAGCAAGCCTAAAAATTGGTAATTAAATATGTTATAAGTGAACCTGGATGTACCTCCATCTAGTTGTGTCTCTACTAGAGGAATTTAAAATTCAAACTCTCATGAAAATCTGAGATTCAAATTACATTAGGAATAACAGAGATTAATAGCAACTTTAGATCTGTGGCCTGTCCTCTAGGCCAGTGGTTCTCAAAATCTGCTTCTGGGCCAAAGTAGGACATCACCTGGGAATTTGTTAGAAATGCAGATGCTCAGGCCCCACCCCAGACTTGCTAAATCAGGAACTCTGGAGATGAGGCCCAGCAATCTATGCTAACAAGCCTTTAGGAAATTCTAAAATTTGAGAACCACTATTCTATCATCCATGAACTCAGTGGTTTACAAAAATTTGTTAAAACGTACATTTAGGACTAACCAAAGGAAAAGATAGCTACAGTAATTCTCAATTTACCAAAACTGAAAGTTTACTTGCAAACTACTTTGTGTTGTTTTTCTGTAATACAGTAAAAGGTGCAAAAATTCTTAGTCAAATCCACAAAGCCCATTTAATTTCTAAAATTGGAACTATCGTCCTAAAAATACAACTTAGTGGGTATGGGAATGGAATGTCCTTGCAGAAGTAACTATGGAAAGCTGAAAGCTGATACATGGGAGTGGCCAAGAGGTACGAGGCAGAGTCAACTTGCTACAAAAAGGTGCTCTAAGTCCCACTCCCCCAGCCCTCCTACCCCACTCCTGGGACAGCACAACTGGAAGAGGAGGACACAATTTGGAAGTTGGACCAGGTTGCAGGGGAGCAGTTGTGTAACAGGGTGAAATGCTTCTTTCCCTCACTCTACCTTAATTCCATCCTGCATTTCTATAGATATGCTTATTGCTGGAGGAGTTCTGCTGGAGACGTAACTTCTGGTCCAACCTACTGGGAAAAAAGATTTGGAGATTTCCCACTGTTCCTTGGATCCGACCTCTTGCCTCACCCCTTCTCCATTCCCTGGATAAATAGGGAGAAGGACGTTGGAGCATTCTTAAAATGGATTTGAGAAAACTAGAAAGCTCCCTTGTGGTGCCATTTTGATAAATACTCATAAAACCTGTCCTACTCCAAACTCTGATCATTAAATATTTGATGCGTCCAATACACGGGCCTTATGACGGCAACAGTTGCAAAGACTGAGTTCCTCCTGGCAGGAGAAGGGAGTGAGTGATGATAGCTGCCATTGGACCTTTAGTAATGTGTGGCAAGGTTGAGGGAAGGATGGCAACACTCCAGAGATTTCCAGGCTAAGGGTGCCCACCAGAAGCTGACAAAGTCAACAGCAGCCCCGAGGGAGAAGAAAAAGAAGGATGCTTGGAAAGCATCTATTCATATTTGTACCTATGGGCTGTTTGTTACTCAGGCTTTTGCAAACAGCGAAGAATGAAGTCAATCTCTCAATACATTTACTTGAAATACGCACAGAGGGAAAGAAAGCAAGATTACTTTTGATGGCAGATTCAGGCAAAACTTTGTTTCCGCTCTGCTTAAGACTTCTCTGAAAGGCTCACAGTGGCATTTCAAGGTAAATAAACAGATTGCTTTAGCTGCAGAATGCTAAGAACCTCCAGAAAACGATTACTCATGGACACTACCATAAACAGTGCTTCATTTCATCTGGAACGTGGCAAAGTTTAGGTGGACAGAAGTAGTTTCATGCTGAAGCAGAAAAGACAAATGCTTAAATCATAGGAACTGAAGTTCAATGGGACGGTCTTTCTACTCTGAAATCACAACATATGGCTCATGAAGTAAGATTAAAAAAAAAAAAAAAAAACATATATCCGTAAGAATTTTATCTACAAAGAAGTTACCTTGGGAAGTCCATATATTTATTTAATGCTTCTACCATATCTCAAAGTATTTTTGAAATCTCTCTTAGATTTAACTTAAAAATTAATTTATAAAAAGAGAAAACTGATTTCACTGCCTTAAAGTATACCTTTAAAAAAAAAATCCTAAACAGGTTAATTCATCATGACCTTGACTCTTTCTAAAAATAAAATCGGCTATTGAAAGATAATGATTTACCATGGACTCAAAAGATAAGGAAAAAATGTTCTCAAGAAAGTTTCTGGAATTAGAAATAGTATGCAAGTATGATTACAGTCTACGGAGGTGACAACTTCAATAGCGGCAGCTCTCATGCATGTTTAAGTTTGTCATGTTTGTTAAAACAGATACCACTATTAGGGGAAAATATATACATCCCAATAAAAGAGGACAATACAGTGCTTGAAATTCCATTATTATAAACTGATTTTCTCTCTCATTGAAGGTCTTATTTTAAAATACCTAGGAAAGAAGTAGTGTGTTAAGTCACCTATAATTTAAATGGATTGGTGGCAGCCAGAGGCTTCGGGGGAGGCAGGAAGGGTAAGCGAAATGGGCGAGGAGGGTCAAAAGGCACAAACGTTCGGTAATAAAATGTCATGGCTACGGAATGTACAGCGTAGTGACTGACAGAGCGGGCAGGAAGGTGGACTTGAGCAGGAGCAGGAGGAACGAGGAGCCCCCACAGGTAACCCCGTGATGTCATCAGCCTCCTGGTACAGACCCACTGAAGCCAGGAGCCAGAACAGAGACCTGGGCTGGTGCAAACACACCAGGATGAAGGAGACATGCAGAATGAGGAGAAAACCAGGGAAGGGGACGAGGAGAATATCCCAATCTACAGGACAGAGGCCAGGGATCTCAGAGACGTTGGGCTGCTACCCACCCTCCCGTCAGCCCGCTCCACGCTCAGAGTGCACTTGCTGATAAACTTTACTGACTGCTGCTTATCCTGTTTTCCCAAAAATAAGACTGTGTCTTATACCATATTTCTCCGAAAATAAGACCAGGTCTTATATTAATTTTTGCTCCAAAAGATGCATTAAGGAGTATTTTGGGGGGATGTCTTATTTTTTCATGTACAACAATCTACATTTATTCAAATACAGTCACGTCATCTGCTTCTGGAACACTGTCATAACGTACTAAATGCGTCCATCTGACTGACGATCTTAACTGGGGCTTTCGGGATAGGTCTTCTTTTTGGGGAAACTCGGTAGTTGACTCCTGTATCTTGACTGAAGCCTTTCTTTTAAGAAGACAAAAACCAAGGAAAATCATCATTCCTGGTAACATGACTATAGTTAACAATACTGTGTTGCATATTTGAAAAGTACTACGAGAATATATCTGAAAAGTCCTCATCACAGGAATAAAGAATGTTATAACCATGTTTGGTGACAGATGTTAACTAGACTTATTGTGGTGATCATTTCACAATGCATACAAATACCGAATCAGTATGTTTTACACCTGAACTAATATAATGTTACATGTCAATTATACCTTAATAAAAAATTTTTAAGTCGCCTACAATCCATAGCAGTCATTCTTAACTCTATTTAAAGTGTTCATCTTAATTCTCTCCAAGAGGTACGTGAATAGAATTCAAGGGATCCATCATGAAAAACATTACATTATGTTTTAATTAATCTCTAACTAAATTTAACATTTTCTTCAAATATGAATGTAATTAATCAGCCACTGTAGTATTAGCACTATTTGGGACTTTGACACTTTTTAAAAATCACAGATTTTTCTTTTTATATTACAAGTGGTGCAGATATAGCAAAATATCACTGTTTACTACTTTGAAATTATGTTATTAGACTCATCTCTAAATTTTGTTATATAATGAATGAAGAAGCATATATTACTATATCACCATTTAAAAAAATAGTTTGATGTCTGCATTTCAGTATAAGAGGTTTCCTTTATTGTATGTATTTTATATTATACATGTAAAAGCAATATGCGAAGAAGGGGACCATCGTCTTCCTCAAACTGACAAGAGGGTACATGGCTCAAAAGAAGAGTAGGAATCCCTGCCTTTTAGAATGAGTTCACTTATTATAGTTGTGTTCTCTTTGACCAGGGCAGCAAAAGATTATAGAATACCATCATAGCTGTGGAAAGGGTTCCTCAAGGTTAAAAAGCAAATGCTGTTTGTAATAAATTTGGCATACCAAGCCTTTTCCAGAAGTAAAAACAGCAACATGGTCCTAGAGACACATTACATAAGCTGTCAGCTTGGAAATCATTTGCTGGATATACTGACTATATCTCTGTGACCAAAATGTTAGCAGATGATCTCTGCAATCCAGTCTAACAAAGGCCCATTATCAAAGATATCAACCATGGAGGAAGTGGGGAAGAAAGAAATGGAAAATCTGACATGATATATCAAGTTGGGCTAGTCCCAGCATCATACTAAGTAGCTGAAAAAAAATGAAGAAGAAACAACAAAAATGATGAATGAGGCATGATGAGACTAACTTAGGAGATCAGTTGGATAGCTATGTCTTGGTAAAATAGTAAAACAGTCCTGCACAGGTGTCAGGAAAGGTCCCACCCTTACCTCATAACACAAAAGAGTGAAAACAATCATTTCATGTGGTTTACCTGCCAATGGAACGAGGTGGGGCGGGGGAAGGGGGAAAGAAAACAAAAGGAGGAACTGTATCATGTACACATTGTCACCAAGATAAAAATGCTTAGCAAAAAAAAAAAAAAAAAAAGTTTGTTAAGTCAAAACTTTTGACCTCAACCACTCCACATTTTGCCAGTATTTTTTTTCACAACTTTCCAAAGAATTATATTGATGAAATATTACAGTACCAAAGAGAAATAAGATATAGTTTAAGTTCGCTTTGTGGTTCAGTCTATTAAGCTTAAAATAAAAATACTGCTGATTTGAGTCTTTTTTAAAAAGACACATTTTCTGAAATTTTTGAGTATTTTAATTAATTTTAAAATCAGAAATGCTATTTTCATTGTCAAGCAATTGTAAAGGTCTCCATCTGAACATGTATACGTAAATATCTTTGTTCCATTTAGCATTTGTAAATGTCCCAATGAGAAAGAGTAATCCACTTAATTGGAAAGGAAAGACTAATATTCACTGAATAATCTTGAAATTATCTCAAAAAGAAACAAATACATCTCCTAGTTCTAATAAGTAAATTAAGTGGTAGAAAAAAAATAAAAGTGAAATTGTGACCTCTGGGCTGCAAATTCTCAGGACATTTTAACAGTGTTGAATGTGAAGTAACTTAGATGTGTTCCTGTATTAAACAGGGCAGTCAATACTAGCTGAGGTAACAAACACCACCAAAATCTCTATAGGTCATGGTAGGAATGTAGAGGACATCTCTAACATTGTCCTCTTCTCCAGGATGTTTCCTCACTTCTACCTTGACTACTCTCGGAGTTGACATGCTCCTTCATGGTTCCTCTACCTGGCAATGAATTAGGAGAAACACACCTGACCCAGAGAATTTAATCACAGAGACAGACAGTGGAGGATGGTTGGGGCTCTAGAGAAAGATAAACCAGAAGCAAATCCTGGGCCCAAATCCTGGCTGTGAGATTATTAGCTGGTGAATTTAAGTAAATCACCTACTGTGTTTCCCCGAAAATAAGACCTAGCTGGACCATCATCTCTAATGAGTCTTTTGGAGCAAAAATTAATATAAGACCCAGTCTTATTTTAATGTAAGACTTGGCCTTATATAATTATAATATAATATAACATAACATAATAATATAATATAATGTAATATAATATAATACTGGATCTTATATAAGACCAGGTCTTTAATATAATATAATATAACATAACATAACATAATATAATATAACATAATATAATATAAAAGACTGGGTTTTATATTAATTTTTGCTCCAAAAGACATGTTAAAGACCCCGCTAGGTCTTACTTTCGGGGACACAGTATCTCTTTAAGCCTTGATGATATCATGTATCAAATAAAAATTATAATATTCCCATCTCATAGAGCTGTTGTGAGAAAAGAAGTCAAAAATTCATTGACAGGGTTTAAATTTGCTTCTGATAGAAAGTGTTCCATTAATTATTTCATTAGACTATGTTCAGTATTTACATTTGACCTGAACTGGACCAACAAGAACTTTCTTCTCGATGTTTTAAATTGGGGAATGGATTGTTGAAGCCCATCCTCCTCTTGGATGGCAAGGTTTTAAGACACAAAATTCAGGAGCCAAGGATGACATGGTTCCATCCACATGGCAACCGCAGTCTGCGGTGGGAAAGAATGAAGTTCACAGGAACAAGGAACTATAGCTGGGTGCCGAGGGAGCAACCTGGCTGCTGTAAATCCCAGCTTCAAATATCCCTGAGGGCCTGTACATCCCAGCCTCACCGAAGATCTGTATTGTCAACCTTGGCTTGGGTGTTTGAGTCAGTAAGATACTGTTTGGGCCTAAACTATACAAAGTTTGATTCCTGTCACCTACTCCAGTCGTGATTACTACAATGAAGATATTCGAGGTTTTGTGACTCCCTGGATTTCCTCAGTCTCTGCCTGTAAAGTTCAAGGTATTGGCTATGTGGGTATAGGGCAGCTTTTAACTTTGTGACTTGAATATTCAAACACAGAATTCACTTCAGTTGATCAGCCCTTCAACCTAAGAGAATCTCAAAATGATGATTGGCTGTGTAGAAGGGGACAGTAAAATTTAGCTTGAGCTTGGGAAAAGTGGTCAAATCTAAGTCTTGAAAGTGAACTGGAATGAGCTGATGATTTCAAAAAATGGAAACTTGTATGTCTCTTTCTGAAGAATCTGCGACTTTAAGAATTCTGTAGAAGCTGTTGAAGGTTAATTAGGTACAGTTCTAAAAGAAAGAATTGATTACAACTTCATACGATTCTGTATTTATGAAAACTGGAAGTGAGTGTCCAAAAAATTAGATATTCAGTTATCAGAGTCAGAAATCCATTTTTCTATCATTGAAAAGATTAGTTGGATAAGTAAAAACTATTAAATTTGCAAAAAATCTGAGATGGGGACAAGAAGTGTTGAATAAAATTATACTGACTAGGTAAATCAGAGGCGGCCTGGACTGGATGTCCCAGGAAGGGTTTGGGCGGCCCCTTGGAGGAATAGCTGGAAACCCAAGAGAATGGGGAGCACCAAAATTCAACCCAATTATTTGAAATGCTGTATGAGGTTGACCTGCCTGAAGCATCCCAGATTTCATAATCTCACTTAATCATAAATCTCACTGGTATATTATTCCTTTTGGTTTCTCTAATGCCTTTATGCTGTAGTTTAAGACTGCTGTGATTGCTTTTCCCTGGGAAGATAATAATGATTTAGTTCGCATTCATCCTTGCAATTACCTTTACCCATTTAGAAGTTATCTTTGAATGTGCATGTAAATCCTCTTTAAAAGAATATGAGAACTTTATTCTTGATTCTGTTTAACTAGAGGTAATTTTGATGTAACAAGAAATGATTCTTTATAATTTAGTGAATAACAGTAGGAAACGCACAATGAGCAATTATCGGACATCATCCTGGGTGTTCAGTATAGATCAATTCACTTTAGCCTCACAACAATCATAGGATGTGAGTGCATTTATATTCTTCACATACTCTTCACAGGGACAAAGTTCATTGTCGAAGATTTTACTAGTGTGAGCAGAACTAGGATGTACTATGCGCCGACCACCGAAATGGAGAGCCCCTCAATCACTTTCAGTACTGCCTCTCTTTAGCCTTCATTAACTTCCTCCCGTTCAAAGTCATGAGTCTTAACAATTTGGAAGAACTGTATTCAAGGACATCCCCTGATAGGCAGCTGCTTGCTGAATCCAGATTCTTTCAAACTTGAAGGCAGAAGTAATTGCAATAACGGTATGTGTACAGTTAAACTCCCTCATGCTTAAAAAACGATCAGTTGCAAAAGATGAGTTATTTGGTCTAATGTAAATTAATTCCTTTTTCTCTGGTGTTCCCAAATCCCCTCTTCCTCCCACAGTCCTCTTTACAATGCCGAAAAACTGCAAGCTGACCTTGACTCATACAAGGGGAGAAATGTTGATCTTGGTGTTACCAAAGTTGGAAAGAGACTTTGAGCCTCAAGTGCTTGTATTACACACTCTTCCTTACTGTGCTGAGAAGTTCAATATCTACATCATGTTGGGCATTGAGGGTACTGGGGAACAAGTTGAAAGGAACAGACCTCCACGCTGCTTTATTGTCGCCAGCAGCAGCCAGTGACTGGAAACTATGAAAACCTAATGGTACTTTCTAGTGTTTTCTAATGCTCTTTTCCCTAGAATTGAATACATTTAAGCACATGTCATGGACTACAAGTAAACACGTTCCTTATTGTTAACTTTTGAACCTAGGGATTGATTGGGGATAACACGCACACACACACACCTGTAGACAGGTGAGTAAAAATTAGGCCATCATTTTTCAATTTCTTGTTTTTATGATTTCCTATTCTTTAAGTCAAAATTATGTCCACACACTTGAGTTATTTCTAAAATAAAGCCAATAGTTTTCACTAGTCAGAAAATAGTCATTAATATTATAACATCAAGCAACGGGAAGTCCAAACATAGGACAGTGTCTAAAGTAGGATTAACTTATTTCCAATGAAACACCAATTGGAAGTTGTTGATAAAACAAATTATTTAATTTAAACCTATAAATGGTCATTCTAACTCTCTGTACCAATTAAGTTCAGCATAGAATTCTAAAAGCACACAATGGATTCTCTAAGTACAGATATTTGCCTTAGGCAATAAAATTTGGAACAAAATTTTCATTCTATAGACTAAAAAAGCTCACACACACACACCACTGCCCTAATTCTGTCCCCACCCCTTCCCATCTGATCGTGTCTATTTTTAAAAAGCTTTGACTTTTGGGGGGTTCAATCTATCTTGAGCAAATTTACCTACCACAACAATATCTGACTAGCTGAATCCAAACAGTTTAAATTGTTTAATACCTATTTGCAGGACATTTATACTTGTAAACATAAAAAAAATCATTTGTACAGCGTTAATTTTGCTAGTCATAATATCTTTTCCATATGTATGCAAAATTTTTCTTATAAATATTACAAAATGAGTAAGCTTCAAATGTAATTTTTCTTCAATTAATTTTTAAAAGTGCACATATCCACATACACGTGCATATATATTGATGCTGAGACTATTAGGAGTTTTCAGGTTAAAAGAGAAACAAAGTGATGGAGAAAGGGTGGGGGAACAGAGGGATCTGCGGAAGAAGAAACATGCCTCACAATTTGACCCATTTTAATTCTGGCCCTGAACATTCTAAAATAAACATTTTATTCAACAAACATTGAACACCACAAGATCTGATCTCTGTTCAAAAATTTATGAAGAGGCTATTATAAACTTGACTATTTCCTTATCTTTATTTGTTTTCCAATCATCATGGATAATTTCCTTTATTATTTTTTCCCACTTTAAAAACATTGAGAAATAGATATTAAAGTTAATCTAGGATTAACAGAGGATCAGAGCAGAATTCTGTTGAGGGATGAGTAAGCACCATCTCAGTACTTCCATTCCTCACCTCTCTCCCTTTCACCCTGTGGTGTTCCGGGAGACAGTTAAGTGAAAGAGACTGTGTTCAGGGAAAGGTGTGTAAATCAGATTCCAGTAAAAGCTTCAGAAAGGTGAGCAATGGGAGACTAGCTTAGACCATAGATCATCTGAAAGTCTAAAGCTGTTTTGACTTAATCACGGAGGAGAACTATAAGTTTTTAAATAAGAAAATAGCCTGATTTATTGTAAAGAGACTTTTAGGGCTCTTGACCCAGCTGTTACATGCACAGTGTAATGGAGAGAGAGACTTACAAATGTCCCTTAAAATATCCCAAGATAGTTCTGGAAAATAGATAAATTGAATTCAAACAACACGTGAAAGAAATCTTTGTCAGACTTGACAACAGAGGGGAGTGAGAGGTAGGAAAAAGGGAAAGGGAAAATTGTGATTGGAATAATAAGGGTATTATTAGTAGTAGAAAAAGAAAGCTGGGAAGAACATTGTGTTGGGGAGAATTAATTCATTAGGATAGTGTTTGGATTGGAAGTAAGGAACCCTGCAAAAAAGTCTGAAAGTAATTTGTTCTTTGCTTTGGTTCATTTGCCTCTGTCATTCAGATGGGGAAGGATTAGAATTTATGTCTGGATGCTATTTCCTTTTTGATCACAAAGGTGACTAATGTAAAATCAGGTCAGCTGGAAAGAATTTCAGAACTCTCCTCAAATGAAATTGTTTTAAATTTGTAAAGCAAAAATAAGTACATTTCAAAGCAAAGATTTGTTAAAGGCAGTGGTTTAAAAAACAGATATAAACAACTTGAGAAAGTAATGAGATTGTCACAAATCCCTAGGCAATTCTTATACTATAACCCAACTAAGATTTCTAAACTGTCCTTTGTCTTTATCTTCCCACCCCTTCTAAGGTTTTCCCATATAACACTCTGATTACCTCTTTCATTTTTCACATCTGCATTGGTAATATTATCACAATAAAATTCGCATTCATTTTTATGCTAATTTTCCAATGTACACTCCCTGAGGGCAGGGATGATATCTTATTCATTTTTGTATTCCTACATTGGCACCGTGATTAATATATAAAAGGTCTCGTTTAGTCAATGCCATCTAAATTCAATTTGTATTTTTTGTCTCTGGAATTACATAAATTCTTCAAAAGCTAGAGCCTGGTACCTAGTGTAAAGCCTCAGGCACAATGGAATAATGACAGTGGTTACTTTCTTATTTTGTCCACTTTACAGTTAGGAAAAAGCATATACTACCTCATTTGATCTTCAAGAAAATCCAGCAAGCCAAGCTTGTATTCCCATGTATGGAAAATGAGACAAGCTCACATTTTATGTAATCAACTCAGGACAACACAGCTGGCAGGTAGAGTCTAGAACTCAGCTGTCCCCTGATAAAGTGTTGTTTACTGCTTATCTGGTCTTTGGCCTCAGCACAAGTTGCTCAGTTAACTGAACCATCGCCATCTTCCTGCCTCCATCTTCTTGAACCAACTGTTTTTCTACTAATATGGTGAGATACTTGCAAAACAAAAAGCAAGTAGGGAAAACTGCTTACATGAGTGAAATTAACAAATTGTAGGTGACTGCTTCTAGTGTTCCAGAAACTTCTCCCAGATATCGCAACCTTTTTGGATCTTTTGTAAATTTTCCTCCACTGCCTGCATCAACTATGACTAGAATTGTGAAACACAACACAGATTTAAAATTCTTTAGCCAAAGAATTGATAAAAGTCTTATCCCTAGTGAATATCCTTAGATCTCTCATCCCTATTTGCTCCCATCTGATTTTTTTCCTAAGGCATTGTTGCTAACTATGCATTGGGATCTGTGTGTCTTCTTTCTCTATCAACTATACCTATATCTTTTTTTTCTCTATTTGTTTATATTTTCTCTTCATACTCTGATTGAGCCTCTTTCTTTTTTCTGTCTTCTAATTCCCTTCCCACTAATTTACTGTCCTTACTAAAATAATTTTTTGTTCCCTATTCTCTTTTAAAGCTAGTTCCAAAAATAAGAAATTAGACCAATTGCTACTTATATAACCCTTGATGAATGTGTTGTCCTTGATAGTAAAAATGTTTCCCATCCGCATTCTGTAGATTTAATTGTTATTTAAAGATATCTAACTGGTATTAAAATATGTATGAGCTGAATGACTAGAAGCATAGTAAATTAAATGGCATGCTTCAGGTCAGAATGCAAATCAGGAGTCACATCTCACAACTGTGACCACCACACATAATCACTAAACACATAGCCAACGAACAATCTCATCCAACTAACCTGGCCCTTTGGACACATTTAAGAATATTGGTTTTAACAGCGAAAGGTCAAATTACAATACAGGTAAATAACTTCTTTCATAAGATTTCTTACATCTCAGTTGAACTTGTTAAGAAGAAAGAGTTGCTAAAATAACTATGATTCAGGAAAATGTCATTTCAGTGTGAAACACTTTAGAATTTTGGCAAGAAGACCATATCTTTACGATATAATGTTGTCATTTTTAAAAAATAGAGTGGATAACTATAGCTTTCAGTAGCTCTGGAGAGAACTAGGTATTTCTGAGGGAATATTTAAAGTACATAAGAATACTTAACCACATAAGATTTCTCCATACACAAAATAATTTGTTATTTCCACTTTTATACGATTCTAATTCTATACATTTATAAAGTGAGTGCAATAGTATTATACAAAAGCATTACATTTACTATCCTAAAAATCTTTCAACCAAAGTCTGCTTGTTTGACAGAATTTTGGGGGACATCATTACATACCCATTATGAACAAACTAGATCTTATTTTCAATCAAGATTTAAAATCTTTTGAGAATTTGACAAGGAAACACCAATTGGAGAAAAGAAATTAAATTTGACCAGTCTGATGGAGTGATTATTTCATTCATAAACCAAAGTACATACGGGATAATAAAGTTAGACATATTCATTTTCTTTCTAAACACCCATTAAGTAAATAACCAGTCACTATAAAGAAACGCTAGCCTTTAGGCATTCCAATACTACTAACTTGCTACTTATGATCAAAAGAATATTTAAAACAATATTCACTGGTGAATCCAGGGTCATTCACTCACCAACTGTGTGACTTTGCACCTTCATATCGATATCATTTCCATAAAATGAGAAATTTGCAGAGAATCATTTCCCTTCTGACACTCACATTCCAAAATTTTAATTGCCAAATTTTAATTCATATCCTATTTACTCAAGTATTTTTTCCTCTTCATATATTGATCTCCTTTCAATTTTGAGAATAAAGAGCAGGTAATAAAGGGAATCAGTAGCGATATTTTAATTATATTACAGCAAGAGATAGCAATGTCTCAGTTTTAACAGTTATTTCAACTCCAAAATGTTCCAAGGGCACGACATTCACAAAGAAAAATGAAAGGAACATTTTATTAATAACTATCCAAGTACCAGATTCCCCAGTGAAGGGCTTTGATTAAAAATCTGAATTGATTTGAGGCTTAACCTCAATCTTTTACTCTATCCAAAAAAAAGGAGAACCAATGCATTCAGCTGAAAAGAATAGAGGAGAGGAAGGAGAAAAGGCAAGGTAGGTACCTAGAGAAAGGTGTGTCAATACACTGATTTATATCTTTGAAGATAAAATAGTCAACAGTTTCTCTCTCTTTCTCTCTCTCCCTACCTTAAAAAAGTATACCCAACCTATACATCAGTTTCTAGAAGACAATATATCATTATTGTTATGAACCTATAGGACTTTCCTTGGTTGTTGCCGAAACCATCCTGGTTCACCTACAGAGAGAGCTTTAAGCTCCAATTTACTACAATAGAGGAAGGAAGCAAATCAATGTTCATATAACTTTCTCTGTGTCCCCTCCTTTTTCTCCTCTCTCTCTTTGTCCTCCCCAATATTTGGTTCCTACCCCAACTAACTGAATTACAATTGCCTTTGAGTCAATATCCGGTACTGGTTTGAGGGGCCAATGTCAGCAACAACCATTTTTGTGAGGCATAAAGAAGGGAGCTGCTTCTCCACGCCTAAAACCAATGTGGCTTTAATTCCTAGTCATACTCTTTAGTGCTCATCTTAAGTGTCACATTCTCAAGGAGGCTTTTCCTGGCCTTTTGACTTATATTAAATAGCTTTGTGTCTTATGCTTTCCTTTTGTAATACTAATCCCATAATTATTTGTTCAAAGACTGCCTTTTTGTTAGAATGGAAGCCCTCTAAAGGCAGGCAGATGGCCATAAGCCCACAGAGCACAAATATGCTGGTTAGATAAAGGTTCCCCTTCCCCAGGCAGATGCAGCCTCTTGCCAAGGCCTGGCGTATCTTGTGCACTGTCACCTGCATTTCAGCCTCACTTGTGCCCTTGGCAGGAACACCCCCAAACACACACAATGCCCTAAAGGCAGAGACCATACCTGTTTTCACCATTGAATCCCTGTGCCTAATACAAATTCTGCCACTTGGAAGATGCTTGATAATTATTTGCCAAATTGAATTTTAATACTGGCAATGTTGATATTTGAAAGGAAAGACCTAACTATAAAAATAGCCTTTCAGTTAATTGGCCCAGTTAATTTTCCTACATCTTTCTCTTTCATCTCCCTTAAAACACACACACACACACACACACACACACACACACACACACACACACAGTTTTCACACAGTATAAATGCTTTTTGTTCCAAGCCTGTAGTCCAAACTTATTTGCTTGTATTAGTCTTATGATGATAACCTAGATTTCCAATGCAAGTTTCAGAGGTAAAGTGAAAGAAACTATGGGAGTTAACACAGTGTATGTTTACAAGTCAGATTTTTCTCTCCTCTTAATAACTATTAATATAGTTGACCATTTAGTCTCTATTTTTACCTCCCGATCTCAAACAGTTTATAAAGATCTCCTGCATTCTCTTGATAAAATTGGAGCTATATTTAAATGCCGAGATTACATAGTGTATCTTAGAATCCTTAAAGCAAAAATATTTTACTGCAATCAGGACACAGACTTCAATCCAAAAAAAAAAAAAAAAAACAATGTATTTCCAACAATTCATTATCCCCCAAATAGAACCAACTGACTGAAAAAAATTAAGGGACGGGCCACGACTAGGCATGATCAGTTAGTATTTGTCACAGATGTCATAAAGAGATTTCTGCAGGAAGGAGGAGGAAGGTTTGAAGAGATCTGTATTCTCAACATTTCCTAAGAATGTAGGTCCTGCTGCCAAAAAAGCAACTACTATCCCCATGAATGCAAATTTACAGGTATTTTATTGCTGTATTATCCTTTATGAATATAATATAATGGAATTGCTAAGCATACATTTTGTTGTGAGTTCATTGCAATAGTTAAGAAAAGCCCAAGATTAGTGTGGCTTACTTCTGCATCCCAAGGCAGTAGTCAGTACTCACTCCAGGGTTGCAGCTACGGAGCTTAGAGACCGTCCAGGGCTCAGAGTCCATGAACCCAGTCTCCCATCCACCCAGTGGAGCTGCTGTCCTGAATCTTGTTTTCAGTGTTCGAGGTTAGAACCAGAGCCCTGCCACTAACTAGCTGTGCAGGTCCTTGAGCAAGTCCTTTAATTTCTCAATGCCTCATTTCCTGATCTGAAGAATTAGAATGGAAATAATACCCGAATCTTCTGGGCTGTTGTGAGAAGTAAATGAGCGAATATATATAAAGTACTTAGAATCCTGCCTGACACAGCTAAGTACTCAATAAATGTTAACCTTACGCCCTTGGGCAATTTTCTTATCTTTTCTGTGGCTTAGTTTTCTCATTTATAAAGCATGTACAAAAATAACACTGCCATCTGAGAGCATTGTGAAAATCACAGAGGAGATATAAAAATGCTTTGGAATGTATCAGCTTCTATGCAAATGCTAGGAGTGAATAAAACTAATATTATGAACTACTGAGCAAATTACTTTCTTCCTTCCTTCAGTTGTACATGCTTTTTAAACTTTCTTCACGCTGTAAGAGAAATGTTTCTCTAAAAAGAGCTAGGAATTTTACATGAAAGTAGACAATAGTTGTAGAAATAAAGGCTTTCTTGCCGATAAGCTTCCAGAGATGGGCTTTCCATTGCTCTACATATAGATGACTGGGGCTTTCTCAGTATTACCGAGGAAACTAAAATCAGGCTACACAAAAATATAAAAGCATTCTCTCTTTAGCAGAACAGGTTTCTCATTCCTGGGTCTCCCACTGTTTACTTCTGCAAGTGTTCCCTAGTGCACCAAGCCACCGAGCATTCCATCAAAGGGGCAGGGAGCAGAGTGCCCTCCACCAGAGAGAGCCACATCCTCCCAAAATGGGAGACAGAAGAAATCAGCAAACCTTCTCTGAATTGTTCCCAAAGGTCTGCTTGCCCTTTCACGTTCAAGGTTCTGGACAGTGCATCCTATTTCAGTTTTTCAAAGAAATCTTACGATTTCCCAAACTTAGTTAAACTGAAAGCCAAACCTTAAAGATGTAAATACAAAGTCTTGCACTTGGAGCAAAGAAAGGATGCTCGTGATGAGCCTGATGGATGAGTCTTAGTTCAATAAGCAGGTCGTGGGGATGAGGCTGAGGGGATAATGCTCACAACCACGGCCTGTGCCCAGAGTGTGACACGCTAATAAAATAATCTTAGGAAGCATTTTTAAGATGTCAGTTTTATTATTTTAAAAGTGGCATATGGGTGCTGCAAAGAAGTTTGAAAATATTTAAACATATATTTTAATACTTATATGTCATACATATATTATATACATAATATATATTATATATTATAGATATTGTATATAATATATATTATAGATAGATATAATGTGTGCATATATATATTACAAAAATCATCTTAACCTCATAACTTGGAAATAACCCAGATAACACTGGACCTTAGATTCTAAACTCCGTGAGGGCAGGGATCTCCAATAAGGATGAGAAGACAATGTGATCCCGGCCCTTAAGGAGCTTAGCAGGGACCCCTCTCTTTTGGGTCTTTAGTCAGATGTCATATTCTCAAGTAGTCCCTGATCAACCTATTTAAAATTTCCCTCCAGTGCTCCCTATTTAATTTTTCTAGTACTGATCATCTTTGAACATATTATATGCATGTTTAATAATCATATTTATCCATGTGTCACATTCATTAAGAAAAGTGGCAGATCATAAATGATTAGCTTGATTCCATGTTGTATATTTTTTTTCTTACTTATTGTGTTTATTATCTCTCTAGTCTCACTAAAACGTTGGTTCACTATGATATTCCCAGAGTTTAAACCACGTCTGGCACAGAGCAGACAACCAGAAAATATCTGCTGACTGAATTAATGAGTGAAAAAGGATTGAATAAAAACACACTGCTATGTTCCTTTTTCCTAATCATTATAAGCTATTTTAATTAGTTTAATTGGTTTAACTTTAGTTGTTTAATAATTATATACCAATCCAATAAGAGAGGGAATGGGTAAATCAATTATGATTCTTCCGTAAAATGAAACATATGAAAAATATTTTTAATGACATGCAAAATTTCCATGATGTCTGTTAGATATTCAAAGACAGATTATGAAACAACATACATGATATGATCCCATTCTCTCTCTCTCTGTCTCTGTCTTTCTCTCTCTCTCTCTACATATATATACACACACACACACACACACACACACACACATATTTGTATATCCATATTGATAGATAATACCTACTGTGTCTGGCATCACGTTGCATGCTAGAGACACAGACATAAAAAAGTGTACTCAGGAAAGAGATATGTAAAAGAACAATAGAGTCTGAGAAGCATAATAATGAGTATATGCGCATTTCTTTTGCTTTAGGAGATTTCTGGTTTCTTGAGACAAGGATCAGGGAAAGGCAGAAAGATTTACCTCATTAGAAAAGGCGCTTCAGTGTGTGCACGCTGACTCAGTGCGCATGCTGTCAGGGAAAATGTTACCTTGTTGATGGACGTGATGATGCAATGTTCTACTAACCACTCAGAGCCACAATTTCTGAATTATTCAGGATCACACAGAGAGCTTGCAAGTGAAATATAGGTTATAACGGCTTTGATAGCTTTCATTTAGCCCTGATTATAGATTGGGAACAGTGGAAACCACGGAGTTGCAATGAAGCGTACTTCTGCTGTCAGCGCACATTCCAGTCCCTGCATGGTGCTATATCTGCTATGGTGATGATCGCAAGGCTTTTTTTTTCTGGCCTTCGCCTTCTCCCCCCGCCCCCACCACTGTCCTTATTACACCAAAAAAAAAAAAAAAAAAACCACAGAGGCTTGGAAACTCAATCTGACACAATCCACCCTGTTTGTCATCAGTACAATGTGTCATTTGCAAGTTCATCCAGTATCTTCCATCACAGGGTGGGGAGCAGCTAAGAATAGCTGCAGCACTTGACTCTAAGCTGCTTGCCGGGAAAGCACTGAACGGACTGCGTGACTCACTGTGGGAAGTAAATTCCTGGGCGAGTGCTGATACAGAAGGAGCCTTCTAACAAGTTGCTGCCACCGCAAAGAACTTCCACTACTTTGGTCTTCGCGTGAGAAAGAGCGAATTTGTAGACAACACTCCAGAGCACCAGTAAATGCTACGGGGCGAAATTTCTCTCATGCCACTCAGATACAAAGTTGCATGCCTCCCATGAAACAAAATTTAAACTCTGAGATAAGCTTTGGTCATGAATAGCACCACAGGCTTAGATAACAGGGCCAGGGCGTCAGCAGACTGGGAGTGCTTCCTGTAGCCTTCAATTCACGTCATTCCTGCATTATTGATTATATTAGCCACTAGTGCATGTGGATCAGCAAACCATCTCAGAGTATCCTCAACGGATACAATTTTCAAATACACAGTTTAAAAGAAAAATCTGGACAATGAAAATAATAATAAAAATAGGGAACTTGCATTCATCTAGACACTATGCTAAGCCCCTTACTTGCATTTTCTCATTTAATTTTCACAAGAACTCTCCAAGGTATATTAGCGTATTATGACTGAATTAAGTTTAGTTACTTGCCCACGGTCACAAAACTAGTAATTATGGTAACAGCCAGCAATTGGCCTTATTTTCTTCCATTTTAATTTCATGACCACCTGCTACGGCAAATCAATAAATTAATATCACATCACTTGAACTTTATAAGGCTAGTTTTCACATGTCCCCGCCTATGGTTAACTATTAATCCAAACTTTATATTGCACTCGCCTACAATGAGAATTAGGTGAACTGAAAGATATTTTCCCTAACCTGTGAAAAAAAGAGAGACATCATGAACGCTCACCATTCTTACCTGAGTTTTTAAAGGTATAAAAATATCAAGACATCTATCTTTTTAGCATTCAAAAGCTCCAGTGCCAAGCAAATTCTTTTATCTTGTGAAATAGCTGCTATTTGACTGCTTTGAATCACAAAATTGGGAATTCTATATGGTTCAACCCATGAGCTAATAGTACAGCTTCAAGACTCAGGCAGACTGAGGTTCAAGACCTGGTGCTGCCACTCTCTAGGTCTGTGACCTTGGCACATGATTACTGCTGTCAGTCATAGGTCCTTGCATTGTAAAATGGAGCTAATGGAAGTGCCCACCTTTGTGAGGAGATAATGCATAGAAAGAACCCACCCCAGTGTCAGCAGTCAATGTGGCTTTAAAGTGACCACCGTATATGTTATCCATTTATTTTCAAACCAAGCCAATAAGCCCACCATCCACATGCCTTCCTCTTACAATAAGATTTGAGTCAAGTAGAGATACAAAATATGAGCCCTCATTTGCAACTCTATCCCTTTTTCTCCGTGAAATGAGCGTCAGATTCACTTTAGAACCACAAAAAGCTTCACCTCTGCACCCCAGTTTATTCTTTCATCCTAGAATTATGTACTTAAAACTTGTCACAATGTTTTCTCATATTTCTATCTGAGACTCTCCCCTTTTTAAGGAAAATAATTTTTTTTTCATATAATTTGTCTGTAAAGAAACAGCAAGAGAAGAGCATTCTTGAATGTGTGTTAAGGCTAGTGATTACAACTCAAGGAATTTTTAGTACATGATAATAAACATTATTCACAATGCTTATCTATTTTTTTGTAGATAATTATTTATTGTTTCAGTTATTTTGTATAAAAGAAAAATAGATATTTGTGTCTTTTAAAAATAAAAAGGCTAATTATTTCTCTAAAATCTGTGTTATTTAAACATAATCTAAATCTTTCTTTGCCAGAATTACAGAAACAATATAGATGTTCTCAGTGGATGATTGAACAATAGATAGGTGAATTTTAAGTTTCCCTTCTGCCCCAAGAGTGTCATGATTTTGTTAGGAGCTCAATAGACTTTCCTGACACCATTATTTTTTTACCTGTCACTCCACTTCATTGGTTCCTATATGGCTATTTATCACAGTTGTCCCACAATCACCCAGTTTGACATTTATCACAGCCAAGAATGATTCTATATTTCTTCTCCAGGAGCCAGTGATTGGGCAAAGGATTATGCCTTAGATCTAAACTTGGCGAGGTAGAGTCATCACTCATAATTTTCTAGTTTGAGACCAACACCATCCATCTTTTCCATGGCATCCTCTGATCCTCCCTAAGAATAATGCCAGCACAGAGAAACCAGGAGATAAAGAGAGAGGAAAGCAGAGCAGCAATGACATGAAGAGAGTCAGATCATTCTCTGAACTCCTAAATTCAGCAGTGCCTGAAGTCCATAAATCTGTGGTCTTCCCAGTTGTACCAACCAATCAGATCTTTTTATTAAAAGCAAGTTGAGCTGGATTTCTGTTGCCAGGAACCAAAACCAAAAACACATGTAAAATGTGTAGTATATACCTAGTCCATAGTAAATTCTCATTAACTTTTAGGTATATAAGTCAACAACCATGTTTTTTAAAATGATAGATTTGTATAGATAAGACTAGAAAGACCTATTCTTGTCCCTTTGTTTTCTAAAGAAACTGAGACTCAGAGTGATTAAAGTGTTTCTCACAATCAAATTGCCTTTCATGGGCATATCTGGGATCAGAATCCAGATTTTATTTCTCTTACATGTTATATTCCCCCAGATTATACACAATATAGGTAACACTCTCAGGAATAATTAAGGCCTAACAGGGACATTAGAAGTTCTCAGAAGTAAGTAATGAGGGTAAAAAAAGTGAAGAACCTGTTTTCAAGTTGAGTTTGAGGGTATTGTGGGTTTTGTACTTTTTTCATACAAGATTAGATTTTCATACAAGTAAGATTTTCATCTTACTGCCAGATGGTAAGATAAAAAATCAGCAAATTTGGACTTTCCGTTTGTTATGACTACTCATTCCCTGCTTTTGTGTTGCAATGGAAAAGAAAAGAAAAATAATTAATATTGGAAGTGGCTTATTTAGATTGAAAATATTAAGCAATTTGTTACAAAGAATGGGCATTGATCTCAAGCCCCTGAAAAGCACGACGCAATGTATCACAAACAAAACAAAGATGATTAAGACATACTTACTGCAGGATATCTCTTTAAATGTGAATTATTAAATAACTACATGTTAACTATTAAATACCTTCATATGTTAACCAGGTATAACATCAAATGTTAATACTAGATAGTAACACTAATATTAGACTGTGCTAAATCCAAGTGGGAACTCAGGTGTGGTTGGTGGGGAAATAGGAGTGGAGTGAGGAGCATAAAGGAGAGGGAGGTAAATTCCT
The DNA here is from genome assembly GCF_004115265.2 of Rhinolophus ferrumequinum. Lineage (NCBI taxonomy): Eukaryota > Metazoa > Chordata > Mammalia > Chiroptera > Rhinolophidae > Rhinolophus > Rhinolophus ferrumequinum. The sequence goes on along the minus strand of NC_046286.1, from coordinate 21,541,122 downwards.
CCTAAAGGACCTGGGGAGATTTTCTTGAAAAAAGTGACCTGTGAGCTGGCTTTGCTGGTAAGCTGGAAGCCTGAGTTGGAAGGATGGTGGAACAAATGCTTGCAGAGGTAGTCAACAGCGTGAGTATGAAAATTGCACAGTTCAGGGTATGTTTGTAAACACAGCAGGCACAGATCTATAAAAGTTCATGTGAAAGACTAGTGTATAAAAATAGTGTTAGGTGCAGACTACCAGGAGAAGAACTTCCTGTTTGCAGTAGGCTTTCAGAATTCTCAAAATCTCAAGGAGTTTAGGGCACTAATACATGATGTCCATGCCACTTGTCAAGATATTAAAAATGTACTACTATGGTAACCAGCTGGGGCAGAATGTGACTTCCTCTTCCACCATTTCATGTTGCAGCATTGAAAACTTTGAATTGAACTATAAAGATATTCAACCCATCACAGTTTATATTAGCAAAAATCAAAAACAAACAAAATTATGAACCATCTAAATGTCAAGTAGATTATTTGTCACATAAATTATAATATCAATACTATCCAGACAAATTCACATTGTAGAAGAATATTTAATGAGAACAATAGTATCCATATATGTTGTTAAGTGAAAAAAAACAGGTCACTAAACACTTTATATTAATATCTGTCTCTCCCCCTTTCTTTCTCCCTCCCTATTCCTTTTTGTGTGTGTTTGTATAAGCAAGATTATATACCAAGGCGTTAGCAGCAGTTACTGCCAGATGGTAAGATAAAAAATATATATTACAAGTATTTTTATTTTCTTCTCTTTGCTTATTTGTGCTTTAAATCAAGAATATATATTACTCTTGTAAAGTAAAAAAAAAAAAGTATATGTCTATATTTATGCATGTACAGGCTTAATTCTTTACTTGGGAGAAAATGAATTTAAAGTAGACACTGATATTCAGATGTTTACTCAGAAAGAAAATGAGTAAATAAATGAATGAATACTCTCTTTTTCTGAAACAAGACCTCCCAGTTAATAAACCCTCTCTACCTACTCTACAATTTATTCAAACCCTTCACAAACCAATAGTCAAACTTAAATTCATTTGCTTAATTCAGAGCCAATTTTTAAGCTACCATCAACATTTCAGTCACAATACAGGCAATGTTGAAATTTTGCGCAATAAAATTATACATAATATACATTTTAAATAACTGGAACCAAGGGATTAAACTTTTTCATTTCCTGTGGATGTTACCTTACAAGGAGACTTCAAAACTCTTTAATGATCATTTCATTGAAAGCACAACTTATTTACATCAAGTTGTTAGTTGTATGCAAGATACAAATGACCTAAGGACTCGATTTATATAATTTGGAACGCTGTGTTAAAGATAAGGCCTGAAGTTATGGCTGAGGGTGATGGTGTTTAGCTGGACTCAGGACTCAGAGCCAAGCAGACTGAGGTTCAAGACAGAACCTGTTTTACAGATTTAGAAAGCCTCTCTACAGGCTAACCCTGTATTTTAATCATGTCTTACCCTCCCACCTCAAGTAAGTAGGGTGTTTCTCAATTTGCTTCCCTTCCCCGAACACTTATCTTTGTGAGAGATAAAGAATAGAGTAATATTGGTTGTCAAACAAATACTATCAGCACTAATCCAATATGTGTGTCAATATTCCCACAGGTTAATGATGAACTAGCATTGAATGATGTCAGGACTTCTTAACGACACTAGACCCCTGACCCAGCAGAAGTGTGAGCACACAGGTGGGTTCACATCAGGGAAAGGTTTATTCAGCTATGCTCCTGGTTTTCTGCTCTTTCCTTAAGGCAAATGCTTCCAGCCTTCCCCGCATGTCAGAAACACCTGAGGAGGATTGTTAAAATAGGAAAGCCCCATCTACAAATATTAACTTCCCATTGGTCTTTTGTGGGCCCTGGGCATTTCCTGAAAGTACCCAAAGGATTCCAACTCGTAGCCAAAGTTGAGACTTCTCATTGAATGTGAAAACTATGTCTATCGGCATTTAAGACATTAATGTCTAATTCTTTCTTTAAAAATTTTGTAGTTATATTCCATAAACATTCAAGAAAAGTTTAAAACTATCCAGACAACCAAGGGCAACATTAGCATTTCCTTTCCAAGTGTGATACCCCACATTTCCCTATTGTCCCTGGCTTTCTCGGGGAGCAGCTCTTAATACTGAGTATCAAAAATTCAACTTAGAAATTTCAGTGATAGGGATATGATCTAAAACTCAGCCCATTCACGACTCCTCTCCATCCTGCTCTTTTTCCATCACTAACAGTATTTCCAATGTATTCTCAACTTCCTACCCCAAATAGTCAACGCATACCAAAGCCACTGGAGGCCAGCTTGGCACCTTCATCTATGCTCTGTGGAAACCCTTCTCTTGAGGAGAAACACATATTTAGTTTGCACCTTCATCTTTCCTTTCACTCCCTCTTCCCAATAATTAAAACCTGTCCCTTCCCTCATGGCGCCCTGTCCCTTAAACATCTTTCTAATAGAGTGATGGGATGTAGTGTCTCTTATGCTTTACCATCACCCTCCTTCATAAGCACACACCTACTAGAAACTGGAAGCACGTCAAGGCACCCCTCAACTCCTGATTTCCAATCACTGTTCTCTGTCATTTCTTAATAACCTCTGTTCTCTCAAAACCCACTTTCACCACAGCACCAGCTATTCCCAGCATGGCAGAGGACACAGATGTGTCATCTTCTGGCTATAGGACAATTGCCCATCATCCTTGATGATTTTAACATCTTACTCATCAACTCAGTCTCTTCTATGTCCCCTAAAGGGGGGCACAGAAACTGATAACCTTTCCAGAACTCTGATCTCAAAGTAGAATCTGACCTTTCCAGCAAAAATGACGTTTATTTTCACTGTGTTTCTGCCACCTACTGACAGACATCACCGTACCTTGGTCTCTCCCCGGGAAGGGCTCCTCCTTCAATGCCTAACTCTGCAAGTGCCTCTTTTCCACATTATCACCTCTCTTCTTCTTCTAAGACTCTCTCATGGTTTTTTCAATAATGAGCTAAGCTTCTTCAAAAGGAGTCCAATCTGCTGCCCCCACTTTCTAACCAACCACTTACTGTATAATCCTTTGAAGGCTGCACAGCTAATTGAAACAGTCAGTAGAGAAATTAAGAGCACAGTCCTGCGTCTGTGTCCCATTTGTGGCACAATGTGTGATATTGGGAAAAATATTTAATCTCCGTAGACTTTGGTTTCCCTCTATAGAAAGGGGGACAATGAAAACTTCTATATCACAATTATTGCTGAAAGGATTAAATGACCTAATGCAATTGACTTGCTTAGCACAGTATCTGTTACACAGTAAACTCTTAACACGTGCTGCATTTTCTTCTTGTTGTTGGTACTATTTTTCCATTATTCTCTGGCTTCTACACACACATTTTGGAACACCTTAGTTGAAGTTCAACAGTGACACCAAGTCATGGGTCAGCAGGTTTCAATCCTCATCTGTCTCCAAAGCTGCATCCTTCATGGGCTCTTCCTGATGCTGTGCTCTCCTATGTCCTTCCCTGCTAACTCTGCCATCATATTTTTCACTTCAACCTTCAAATGTAGGCCTTCTTCCTCTAGAGCGGCACTTATTTCTTCTATTGGTTAAAGCTATTAATTTTATACACTTATTGTTCTAGCTTCAATTTTGTATTTCCAACTCCTTGCTGGGATATCTTCACATGGTTAAGTTGCCAGAAGCTCAGGCAAAATGCCTGCAAGGGAATTTGTCCCATATTCACAAAACAAATAACAGAACCGTCCTCCTGCCTCCAGGCTCAGATCAACCATCCTCTATCTCCTCTCTCCTAGTAACCAATGAAACATCAAGTTCCACATATTTTGCCTCTGTAACACCCATCTCCTCTCCATTCACTGACCATTTCTCTTGTTCAGTCCCCAGCACTTGTCTCGAGCAAAGTTGCTGATCTACCCACCATATAACTTTGACATTAACCAAGAATTACAGTTTCAGAGAAACCACTCTAGAATCATGAAGATTTCAGCCATGAGTAACTTCTATGCAAAAAGGCTCTGCATCCAGTTCCAAATGCTGTAAGTTTCATCGCAGTATTTCCAAATATCATACTTATCTGGGTTGACTATAAGTCAGATCATTTGCTTTTTTGTTTTCAATTTAACATAAAGCATTTCCAAACTTTCAACTATTTGCTATTACTTTTCTTTCTCAATCAGTGCCAAATTAGCTCAATTTTAGTTAATTTTTGAGGGCTGACAAAGAAGACTATCCTCAGCAACAAGCAGAGAAAATGACTGCGCAGATATGATTTCAAGGGGCAAGAAATGTCTCTGTCCATGGCTCATTAATAATGAGGTATCATATCCAAGGTTTTTTCCCCATGATCATATCTGAAGAAATATGCTATAGAATGATAACGTTGATAAGTTATAATAGCAAAGTAATGGACACACTCTTAAAGTCAAATTACAGTGGATTGTTTAAATAACTTAGGGTATAGTCATGTAACACAAAACCATGAAAATATTAAATATGGCTTATCAGCATGCTTAAAGATATAAAAATCATCAAAACTTAAGAGAAAAGGTACAGTTTAAAACTTGCACACAGGATGATTTCATTTTGTTACATTAAGACTATATAACAAAATTAGCAGAGATAGTCTTAGACAGCTGTGAGCATGGAAATTTTTTTTCTCTTTGGCTGTATTTACTATAAATTCTAAAATGAAAATGTATTCAATTATAGGAAGAAAAAAAGGAGTTTTCTTATCATTATAAATAATGGTCCAAAATAAAAGTAATGCCTATGACTTAAGAAGAGCTTTTTATTGGTCAACATTTCAAGTTAATATAAATTAGGTTACTCAGTATTTATGGAAAGCATATACTGATTAACTCTTGAGAAAGAGGAGATAAGAGTTTCTGAAGACACTAGAAGGAAGGGAAATGTAGCCACCAATGACTGAGTTGGTCAAACAAGGGAAGGATAAAAATACCAGCTTCCCCACTTAATAATCTTGCCTAGAGAGAGCCTGCCATTGAATCCAGCTGACCTTAAAGAAATCAAAATTAGAGGTCTCAGCTAAATATGCTGTTATTCTCTCAACATCCAGAGCAACTCCACTTGTATAATAAAATAGGTCATGATGACTCACAGGAAAATGAAATTTATGTTTTTGCCACTTGCATATTCCTTGAGAAGTATAAAGCTCTCAAAATTTGGTAATGCATATTATGTCATCATACCTCATGAATTTCTAATGAGGGAAATATAATTCAATAATGTGAAGCCAAGTTAAAAATAATTGTGTTTAAAATAAATCTAAAATTTGTAAATACAAATCTAGAATCCCCTACATGTCAAATATTGTGCATAATTCCATGAACTATTTTCCTGTTATACAAGATCCATATGAAATTTTATTCTACTCTTGCCTATTCCAGATCAGAAGAAAGCTGATACACCTAAGCAGTGCTAGAGAGAAAACCTTTAAAGGAACTTTTCAAATAAAATTCTTGGTGCCCTGAGTCCTTTTTATTGGTTAGCTCTTGCTATTTCTTTCCAGTACATGTGACATTAATTTCACTGAGCAGTAGCCTCTAATGTCTTCATAATGGAAGTACGAATTATTTAACAGTTTCAGAATGCAACTTAAGGTCTTCTTTTGAAATAATGTTACATGGAAAACAGCCTGCCCTCAATAGAAAAGATTGCTTTCAAACACCTAAACATGGACTAAAGCAGCCAGGTGTCTGACCTACATATTTGAACAATAATGAGCTTGCGCCCATTGGCTTGAAATACTTCCTGAACATTGTCATCTTTCAGAGAAAAACAAACAAACTGAGGTGTATATTTTAAACAGTATTGAGAGATCCTGGGACACACAGTGTCCCATTTGGGCCAGGGCAATCAGACTTACCTGGGGGAAAATGCGGTTCCCTATCACTCCAATAGCACACCTCCTGTTTCCAGATAAGAACGACTCCAGCGGGGCAGTTGAGGATGGCTGCTTGGCATCCTGTTTTCACTCACTCCTAAGGAATGGTGGCAGCTTTTAAAATTGATTGTGGCTTTTAATTCTTGAACTAGGAACCACAGACCAAGGTAATTGGCACATTTGTCAAACTTAAAGACTAAATACTTAAAATGACCAGACTATTGAGTGTGTATGTTGTGAATCACTGAATCTGCACCAGCAACGGAATAATAATGTAAGTGTTCTTTTTCAAAAGTCCAGTAAATTTGGCTTTTACCCCACTTGCAAAGGAAGAGAAGCACTAAGTCATCATCTCTTGGGTAACTTTAAGATAAAACAGAAACACACATAACCTCCCATAGATCTGAATCTCTGGTTCCACCAGCAATAACACAGTCCAGTCTATCTTCACCTCACGATTTTCAGTTCAGTGAGGCACTGTCTTGCTCCACGATTCCAATTTCTCTTCATTCTAATCCATGTCACAGACTGTCGCTATACTAAGTTTTCTATACAACCATCTTTAGCATTCAAGTCACCTGACGTTCCCTTGAATTACTAAAAACTGTGGCCTTCCGCTACCTACTCAATTTTGCTCTCCCATGGAACTCCCCTACTTCTTTCTACACTGTCACTTATCACAAACTAGAATCCTATTCCCTAATTCTAAGCGAGAGCCCAGCCCACCTCGGTTCCAGATATTAGGTTGGTGCAAAAGTAATTGCGGTGTTTGCAATTATTTTTAACCTTTTAAACTGCAATTAGTTTCGCACAACCTACTAGCAAGCTGTGCACTGGCTCTGAGCTGACTGGGTCCCTGGCACCATTAGCTTTACACAGAGGTGGCTGGAGAATATACTTGGCACAAAACATGAAAGTCATTGATTGGGCTGTGGGTAGAGTAGCTTTCCTTAGAGAGGGCTGAAGCTGGGCAAAAACAAAAACATCTGGAATAAACCCAAACACCATGAAGAGAAATTACGCAGATACTGAACCTGGCATGCTGGCCTGAGCTACTTCAATTCAGCTCAAATTTTTCAACATTAATTTTTCAAGTCATTACGTTTTATCTAACCACAAGGGGGATAGGTAAAAAACTCGTCTATTAATTTACAACATCATTTTTACTTTAAAACAAACACAAACACATCATGTTGTAAAATGCAAAATGCACATTCCTTTTTTAAGATAAAGTTAAAGACATTTTCAAAAAATGTTCAACTCAGAGGAGACAGCAGTAGGCTATCCAAAGTATTTGAGGGTCCCTGTTCCCATTCCTCTGACTTGAGGCAACCTCAAAGGAAGTAGCACTGGGCCTAAAGATTTAAGAGTATTGTAACAAAAGGGGTGTGGTGAGGTGCTATGCAGGCAGAAATCTCAGAGCACATGAGGAGAAAATCTCCAGTGCCTTGAGACTTTCACTTACTGACTGCACCGAACGCACAGAAGTGGCTCTACCTACATCTTTCCAGATGACTCCTTGCCCCTCTCTATATTTCATGTCTCCCTTCCTATGCACAGTCCCTTCTCTACCTCTCAAGCCAGATAAAAATTCATTACTAAGGGATGATGAGGATACAGACGACAGTGATGGTTTATTTTACGTGTTAGCCTAACTGGGCTTAACAGATGTCCAGGTTCCTGGTAAAACATTATTTCTGGGTGTGTCTGTGCAGGTGTTTTTGGAGATTAGCATTTGAATCCAACAACTGAGGAAAGAAGATCTCATCTTCACCAATGTGGGCGGGGATCATCCAATCCTTTGAAGGCCCAATAGGACAAAAGGTGAAGGAAAGGTGAATTCTCTTTCTCTTTTCTTGAGCTAATATGTACATCTCCTCCTGTCCTTACACATTCGAGTGCCTAGTATTGGGCTTTCAGACTTTGATTAAATGATCCCACTGGCTTTCCTGGTTCTGCAGCTTGCAGACAGCATCTCAAGGCATTTCTCAGCCTCCACAACTATGTGAGTCATTCCCATAATAAATCTCCTCTGATAGCTGCGTAGCCTATATAGATAGATATGTATTGGTTCTGTTTCTCTGGAGAACCCTGACTAATCTGATGATGGTGGTGATGATAATGATGATGATGATTGGTCCAGACAATATGTATTGTATCTAAGGAGGCTGTTGTCAATTCTTTATTCACAAAAAGACTATGAGTAAAAGCCATAATCTCATAGATTGACGAGAAATTTGAGTTAAATTCCAGTGGAAACTGCTGGTTCTCTAATTAGTATTCATGTCCCTTCTTTCCCTAGAAGAACCCGGATATTGTTATGCTAGCCACCCTTCCCCCGCAAGCCCCATGTGAATTATGGGAAACTGACCTAATTCCAACAACACAGATGAAAAATCCCAATTTCTAAGCTAGTGGTTTTTCATTAAGTGGTACCATCCTCCTAGTGAATTTTGGAAATCTGTGAGAGCATGTTTTGGTCATCATAATGGCAGATGCTTCAAGCGTTTTGTGTCCCCAATCCAGGGAATCTAAATGAGCTATAAGGAACAGGATAGGCTTTTTAAAACCAGAATTTATACCACCCAAAACACCAACAATAGGCATGTTAAAATAACACCAGATTAAACTAATTAATAGCCAAATACTTTGGCAGTAGCAAAAATACTTGGATAGATACTTAACCAATGGCAAATAAATACACAAGTAAGTACACAAATGGCAAATCTGCACATGAAAAAACAGCATCATTCGCTAATAGAGACGTAAGATAGAAGCAGGAGGAGATGCACCTATTAGAATGGTTATAACGCAGATAAAGAAAAGACAAATATCGTGTGGTTCAGGTGGAATCTAAAAAACCAAACAAATAAACAAAACAAAAACAGACTCATAGAAACAGAAATCAAACTGATGGTGCCAGAGAGGAGGGGGATGGGAGGATGGATGAAAAGGTAAAGGGGAATATGTATACTCAGTAATATTGTGACATTTCCATGGTGACAGATGATTACTAGAATTAGTGTGGTGATCATATTGTAAGGTACAGAAATATGAAATCACTATATTATGCACCTGAAACTCATATAATTAATAATGTTGTATACCAACTATACTTAAATTTTTTAAAAAGTACAGAATAAAAAGAATGGCTATAATGAAAAATGTTGAAAGGCCAAGTGCAAGTAAAGATACAGAGCAACTAGAACACTCCCACATTGCTGTAGAAATGCAAATGGTACTGCCACGCAGAGAAAACAGTTTGGCAATTTCTTATAAAGGTAAAAATATACTTGTATGACCCAGAAAGTTCCCTCTAGTTATTTGCCGTAGAGAAATGAAAGCTTATACAAAAACCTATATAACAATGTTTATAATAGTTCTATATATAATAGCTCCAAACTAGAAACAACCCAAATGTCCTCAGTGGGTGAATGATTAGACAAACTGTGAAACACCTGTGCAATGGAATCTTACTCAACAATAAAGGAACAAAGTATTGATCTATTGAGTCATGCAACAATTTGGATGGATCTCAAAGACATTATGCTGAGTGAAAGACGCCAGTCATAAAAGGTTACATACTGTATGATCCTATTGATATGACATTGTCAAAGAGACAAAACTGTAGTTTTGGAGACTAGATCGGTGGTTGCCAGCGGTTAGGAGGAGGGGAAGATGTGTAACTATAAAAGGGGCATTTTGAAATTTCACATTGTATCCCCACAAAGCAGTTTTTTAATGTGATTGAACTATTTTGTATCCTGATAGTAAAGTATTCATAGCTACACGTGTTAAAATTTATAGAACTGTACACAAAAAAAGTCAATTATACTGTAAACTAATTATAAAATAAAATTAAAAGAAAAATGATTATATATTTATTCTACAGTTTTTTTCTTTACAGCTCGGTTCTCAGAAACAATTATTTACTTAGCAAAGGAGAGATGCATACATTAGAAAGTTATAGGGTATAAAAGAGAGACAGAAAAAAAATCCAGTAGGAGGTTTAAGTAAGGAAAAATTAGTTCTGGATAAGAATATGACACAGATAAAGGTAAACTAGATCTTGAAGGATTGGTAGAAGTTTTAAATTTTTTCAATTTTATAGTTAACAATATTAGTACAACAGAAGTAATATTTGCCCATGTAGCACAGTCCAACAATACAGAACTGTAAAACTAAATGGTGAAATCACACACACACACACACACACACCCCTAAACCTAATTACTACTAATCCTACTCCCCAGGGTAACCTCCGTTAACTTGGACATAGCTTGGTTTACATCGGCACAAACATTTTTCTGTGTATAAATAAATGCTGATATATAGGTCATTGAACAGACTGAGCTCAGTAGAGTACAGACATGAACTGATTTTATTTTTCTCCAATGTCTGTAACCATGCTCTCTCAGATTTCTCTCTACCACCCCTAAAAACAGATGGAAAGATTCCGTAGCTTTGTGGTGCCTTCAGCAGCTAAATCTAACTCACTAAGTTTATCTAGAGCAGGAAGGAAGTATTTTTTGAGGAGGAAGTATTAGCCTGAAACGATCTCAAATAATACCTAACTTGTCAAGAATTTGAATAAAATTACAAAAAATTCAAGAGTAGAAAAAACAAGTCTGTCTACGTTAATATCATCTTACACGTCATGTAAAACTATGCATGTTTATCTACATTGATAATGTATAGACTTGATTATTTCATCTACATCCATAAAGATTTACATATTCAAGTTAACATCAATAAAAAACTTACGTTGTTCCTATCAGAAAAAAACGGAGAATCACCTCATAGTCATTTTATGTCAAATATACATACAAATGCAATTTTTTAATTTTATTTTTAATAAAAATGGGTATACACATGACCTGTTATTTTTATATCTTTTCCCTTACTTAACAACACATTATTGATGATTTGTCAGTGTTATTATATCTCTAGTTTTTAATGACATAATTTAATTAACCGGTCATACAATGACAGGTATTTAGATTATTCCCAGTTTCTGACAATTATGAAATATTGTTACATGAAAGATTTATATGCCTCGTGTATTAGTTCCTAGGGCTGCCATAACAAACTACAACAAACTGGTGGCTTAAAACAATAAGAATATATTCCCTCACAGTTCTGGAGGCTGGAAGTCCAAAATCAAGCATGGGTAGGCCGCACAGGTGAGGAACTATGGCTCCCCATTGTGGGAATCCAGGTCAAGCCTTTTGTCACCAGACCTAAGGTTTGTTTGTTTGTTTGTTTGTTTGTTTGTTGTTTGTTTTGTTGTCCAGACCAAGTAGGGCTCTAGTGAGTAGCCATCTCCACCGAGCAGTATAACATAATAGCTAAAATCATAGGGTTTAAGTCAAATAAGCCTTCAGAAAAGAATGTGTCAACTCCTCACTGTGCTACTTTGGACAGTCAGCTGTACACAATTTGTTTCCTAATTTACAGAATGAGAAATACATAAAAATAAAATGTTGGAAAACCCTTTGCACCTGTTTTTCTGTGGCGTATGTTCTCCCTGTCACCTCTTCATCAACTGTCATGTTTTAAAAGATACTTTCCTGAAGACTCGTGAGGAGCCACTATTTACTCTCTCATCTCTATCAATCTCTATTCCTTCATCCTGTTTTATTTCTTTTTCCATTTATTGTTACTTGAAATTACCTTATTTATTCATGTGTTTAATGGATTATTGTCAGTTCTCTCAATACCCCTCACTATGATGCTGGTCCCATAAAGGTTACGATCTAGTCAGTCATGTCCACTCCTATAAACTCAGCACCTATACAGCACCTATGCCTGATACACAGTAGATGCTTGAAAGATATTTTTCATAGATAAATAAATTACTAATGAATGAAAGTCAGCCATATACATCGTAAGTGCTCAAAATGATAATGAGAAGCAACATCTAAACCTCTATGATTCTACTTGTTGAATTTATTAAACCATTAGACTAAGGTAGCTTGAATGCCTGCATAACCAAACTGTGGAGACAGAGCCCCAAAAAGCAGTTTCCAGGTTCTCGGCCTCACATAGAAAGGTGCTGGCTCAGGTAGTAAATGGCCATCAACTGTGATTGGATGGCCATCAGCTGTGGCTAGTTGGCCGTCAGCTGTAACCAGTGAGCCATTGGCCACTAATATAACTGCTGTGGCTACTCTAGCAGAAAATGGGGGCTAGCAAGAAGATGGTGGGTGAGCCTGCAAGCGGCGCAGTGAGGGTTGAGAATTGTGTGGCTCCTGTTTCCTGTGTCTCCAACCCAGTCGCCAGCGAGAGTATAGAGATATGACTCCCCTACTTATGGCTCCGTGGCTATTCCTTTTTGGCCTCACCATGTCCTGCATTCTTATGTGGGGAGCGGGACCAGAGACCCCGCCTGACACCCCGCACGACACAAACCAAAACCTAAGCCTGATGCTTCAAGGATAAGAAATCAAAACCTAAGGACAACTAATCACAAAGAGCCAGCTAGGTTTCCCAAATAAGGCAACTACTTAAGCTGTAGCCAATCAAATAATTTTCTTGCTTTGCTTCCACCTCTTTACTGTAAAAGTCTTTCACAGAGCTCCTGTTGGTGGAGAGCACCTAACTTCTGGTTTGGCACTGACCGATTCAAACCAATTTCTTCTTAAGTAAACTCTTAACAGTTTTAGTATGCCTCAGTTTACCTTTTAACATACTATGTTCAACACAAAAATGTAACTTGCTAACAAGTGCCTGTGCTGTCAATTCCTCTTCAGGTCAAATGCAATGTGCTTGCATTGTTATAGTCACGTCTGCTGAGCAAGCCCTTTCTTATTTTAAATGCCCTAGCTATCTGAAGTGAAGAATTCTGTAGTTATTATTTGGTTTTGGTCTAAAGATGGTCAGTCAACATCTTAGCATGGCTAAACAGTTCAGCACACAATTCACTATAACACAGTACACATGCAAAGAGATGAACATACGTAGCTGTTTGCTGTATAGATTATAATATCGCCATTCTTCTCAACTTCATTTCATAGACTACAAAATCAAAATAAATTGGGTAATTTAAGGGCAGAATTAAAATAAAATGCTTTAAATTTTCCTCTTTTGCTTGTTTAGCTTACTGAGTAAACCAACAGCACACAAGTTTACATGTGGGGCTAGTACCCATTCACTCATTTGAAACCAAATTCACAGTTCAGCACCATGTCAAAGAAAATTTTCTAATTTTGTTTCATCACCAATACTATTTCTTTCAGTCCCTAAACCTGACAGTCACAATCGCCTATATTTGCACTAGACCAAAGAACTTTTCCTTTTGAAAGACAAGTGAGCTCTGGCTTTAAGATCAGTCTTGGCCATTAACACACTTCAATAAGTGTGTTAAATCCGGTATTTTATTTCTCACGAGTTATTCTATGTTTGTTTGTTTTTAAATGGCAGCTCCCCACATGATTTTAAGAGGACAATGATTCAAAGTTTATAAACATGTCATCACACAAGAAATTACCCAGGAAACTAAGATGAAGTCAAACTTAAACTTTTTACATAATCTAAAATTACTAGAAACAAAGTTCCAATATCTTACACAAATTTATTCATACCCTTTATTACTGAAAGTTTTATGCTCAAAATCCAAAAAGTGTCAATAAAGTATTTAAAATTGATCTTTATAGATTTTTTACTTTTAGGTATCTTCCACTCCAACCAGAGATAAATTTCTCAATAATAACTCTACTTCTATTAACTTCTATTAACTTATATTAACTGTATATACTGTGGTCTTTTTCAGATTCTCTCTGAGTTGCGTACTGATAAAACACCCATATTAACTTTAACCAGGGGTTTCATTAATAAAAATTCCTCCAAAAGAACATTCTGAATATCTAATATGTTCCAATTTTTCAGTTACTACCCACACCATATCCAGTCAGAGTAAAAGAAATATCAAGTTCTTAGGAACCTTCTGTGATTAGGTAAAAGTGACCACAATGTATACTGAAATCCCAAGGATTATATCTATCTCATGGTATGTGCTCAAAACCTTGTTAGTTTTCAATCTAATTCCTAGTGTGAAAACTAAATGTGTCTAACTTACATATATGAAAGAATAAAATAGAACAGAGCAGCCCATAAGCTGTGGATGTAGCTAAACCCCATAGCTAGTCAGCTGAGGGTCAATTCCTACTCACTGACATGACAATAGCAATCAAGGATCAACTATACCAGGAGGGACACACACAACACACACAGGGATACTCCTGGAGCACCCAACAGATGAACAGGGGAGACTGTGCCACTGGACCCCCACAGGGAACCTACTAATAAGGCCACCTAGCCAAGACGGAGACATAGCAGATCTGTCTCATACATAGAAACAAACACAGGTGGGGAGCCAAAATGAGAAGCATTTCTGGGTAATTATCCAAAGAAACCCAAAACGCTACTTCTAGGGGACGTGTACATCCATATGTTCATTATGACATTGTTTACAATGGCCAAGATGTGGAGGTAGCTTGGGTGTCTGTCAATGGATAAATGGATAAAGAGGAGATAGTACATATACACAGTGGAATATTACTCGGCCATGGAAGGGAAAGGGTTCTTGCCATCTGAGGCAACATGGATGGACCTGGAGGGAGTGTTAAACAGAGAAAGACAGATGGAATGTAATTTTGCTTATACGTAGAATCTAAAGAACAAAATAAACAAACAAACAAAAACAAAGTCATCAATAGAGAACATTTTGATGATTGCCAGATGGGAGGGGGATTGGGAATAGATGAAAAGGTGAAGTCATTAAGAATTATAAATTAGTAGTTACAAAACAGTCACAGGGATGTAAAGTAAAGCATAGGTAATATAGTCAATAATATGGTAATAACTATGTATAGTGCCAGGTGGGTACTAGACTAGTCAGGGGATCAGTTCTTAAATTTTATAAATGTCTAACCACTATGCTGTAAATCTGAAATTAATATAAAATAATGCTGAATGTCAACTGTAATTGCAAAAATTGAAAAGGGGGGGGAATATAAAGAGCATACAAAGTTAAAATTTCGAGGCATAAAACAAATAAGTCACGGGGATATAGTGTACAGCATGGAGAATATAGTTAATAATACTGTGATAGCATAGTACAGTATCTGATTTATGGTGATCATTTCTGTAGGTATATAAATGTTCAATAACTATAGTGTACACCTGAAACTAATATAATATTGTATGTTAGCTATGTTTTAATAAAAATCTTTTCAAAAGAACATAAACATAAATAGTAAAATGGCAATAACTGTGTATCTATCAATAATCACTTTAAATATAAATGGATTAAATGCTCCAATCAAAAGATATAGGGTGGCTGAATGGATAAGAAAACAGGACCCATACATATGTTGTCTACAAGAGACTCACTTCAGATTGAAAGACACACACAAACTGAAAGAGAAGGGATGGAAAAATATTTTTCATGCAAATGGAAACAAAAATAAAGCTGGGGTAACAACACTTATATCAAACAAAATAGACTTTGAAACAATAGTGAAAGACAAAGAGGGACATTACATAATAATAAAGGGACAAATCCAACAAGAGTTTATAACCCTTGCTAATATTTATGCACCCAACATAGGAGCACGTTAATATATAAAGCAAATATTGACCAACATAAAGGGAGAGATCAACAATAATACAATCATAGTATAAGGGACTTTAACACCCAATTGACACCAATGGACAGATTCTCCAGACAGAAAATCGACAAGGAAAGAATAGACTTAAATGATAAACTAGACCAGATAAACTTCATTGATATTTTTAGAGCATTCCACCCCAAAGCAGCAGAATATACACTCTTTTCAAGTGCACATGGAACATTTTCCAAGATAGACCACATGTTACGTCATAAAACAAGTTTCAATAAATTTAAAAAGATTGAAATCATATCAAGCTTCTTCTCCAACCACAATGGTATGAAACTGTATATCAATTACAAGAAAAGAACTGAAAAACACACAAACAAATATAGGCTAAATAACATGCTCCTAAACAATGAATGGTTAAACAATGAGATCAAGGAAGAAATCAAAAATTACCTTGAGACAAATGAAAATGAAAACACAATGACCCAAAATCTATGGGACACAGCGAAAGAAGTCCTAAGAGGGAAATTCATAGCAATACAGGCCTACCTGAAGAAAAAAGAAAAATTTCAAATAACCATCTAACCTTACACTTTAAGGA
This sequence comes from Rhinolophus ferrumequinum, assembly GCF_004115265.2. NCBI lineage: Eukaryota > Metazoa > Chordata > Mammalia > Chiroptera > Rhinolophidae > Rhinolophus > Rhinolophus ferrumequinum. Next base: position 21,524,945 of record NC_046286.1, on the reverse strand, counting down.
ACTAGAAAAAGAACAGCAAACAAAGCCCAAAGTGAGTAGAAGGAAGGAAATAATAAAGATCAGAGGGGAAATAAATAAAATAGAGTCTAAAAAAATACAAAAGATCAGTGAAACCAAGAGCTAGTTCTTTGAAAAAATAAACAAAATTGATAAAACCTTTAACCAGACTCATCAAGCAAAAGAGAAAGAGGACCCAAATAAATAAAATGAGAAACAAAATAGGAGAAGTGACAATTGACACCACAGAAATACAAAGGATTATAAGAAAATATTATGAACAATTATATTACAAAAAATTGGATAAATTTGGAAGAAACAGATAAATTCTTAGAAACATACAATCTTCCAAGACTGAATCAAGAAGAAACAGAAAATATGAACTAACCAATTACTATGAATAAAATTGAATCAGTAATCAAAAACCTCCCAAGAAACAAAAGTCCTGGACCGGATGGCTTCACAGGTGAATTTTACCTAACATTCAAAAAAGAATTAACACCTACGCTTCTCAAACTATTCCAAAAAATTCAGGAAGAGGCAAAGCCCCCAAGCTCATTTTATGAGGCCACAATTACCCTGATTCCAAAACCAGACAAAGACATTTTAAAAAAAGAAAAATTGCAGGTTGATATCCCTGATGAACATAGATGTAAAAATCCTCAACAAAATGTTAGCAAACCAAATTCAGCAATACATTTTAAAGATCGTACACCAAGATCAAGTGGGATTCATTCCTGGGAGGCAAGGTTGGTTCAATATCCACAAATCAATTTACGTGATGCACCACATACACAAAATGAAAGATAAAAATCCTATGATCATATCAATAGACATGGAAAAAGATTACAAGTGCTTCCCCTACTTCTTGGAATGTTGAACATGCTCTAGCTATTATCAATATTATCATCACTTAGGCAAAATTATTCAGTTTTTCTTAAACTGATGGTCAACAGAGATTTGGTTTTCAAGTCTTATATTACATTAAAAATTCAATTTAAAATACTTTGTAAAACTATTTATACTGAATTAAACCACCAATCGTTGTCCCTTCATTAATAGTAAAACATCAGCAAAAAAGAGACATTCTCATTAGAAAAATGTCAAAATGGGGAACCAAAAAATTATTGCTTTTACATCTCAAGTACGATAAAAACAAACCAAAACCAAATGCACAAAAGTTTCAGCTATCTCAAGTACTCTGCTCTATCTCATCCATACTCTACAGTTATTATTGCAGAGTATGATAGAGAAGAATCTACTACTCAGCATTGAAATTTGGTAGGATAAGAAAAAGAATCTAAGCCAAATATAAATTCCTTAAAAAAATACATAAAAATCCTTAAAGGACAATGCAGATTTTGATTTCTTAAATATCTCATTAATCATCACTGCCAGTAGTAAAGATTTTCTAGGTATCTGAAAATATCTAATACTAAATGCCATTTTTTGTAGTATTTCATTTTCACACATTGTAAACATAATTTGTTCTTAGAGCAAAAATGAGGTCAAATTAATCATTAAAAATGGTATTAAAAATAGTATGTATTTAAATAGTACCTCGACCAACTCTGAGAACATTCCACAACCTCTAAAATTCTTCCATTGCTCTGTGAACTAGTACTTTGGCCAATATACAGATGAAAAAAAAAAAAGGTATACACATTTTAAGAAAGGAAAACTGTATTAAAATTGTAAAGTTCAATATATACCAATAACAAAAGGTGACTACAAGTCACATTTGACTTGTGTAATTAAGACGTGCTCAACGTGGTTACCATCAGCATCCAGACACTTCTGATTATGGTGAACTACTGCTTGAGCAACATTGACCAAAGTGTCCACTTGTATACATTTTTTTGGCACCCTAGGTATATATAGAGTCTGCCATTTTCCTCCTGTCACATTCTGGCTTGCTACTGCCAATTCCAAAATCTGCAGTTCTGCCACTAATGCCATGGCTGCCTGCTAATGGCATCAGCAAGGGGTCCAGGGCTCTGTGTTGAGGATGCTGACACCTCTGGTAAAGCTGCCAGCACCAAGCATGTGGGCTTTTAGTGCCCTTTACAATGCTCAAAGACTGTGGAAGACAACTCTTTCCACTTTTACTCACAAGCAAAACTGATGAGGTTGAATTAGAAGTCAATCAAAAGGGGAGGCAACCTGTCGTTCTCAGGGTCCCTCATTTTCTATGAACAAACAACATAAGTATTTTATCTGTCTTTTCCTGTGGGACCTGGGCATGAGTTTCTGACTGGAAGGCTCTTCAATGTCTCTTAAAAGCAATCCTTTGAAAATGCCAAACTATCAGCTCTCCAGATGTGGCTGAATCTTACAGTGAATTCAGTTTGGGCTTAGCTAGGGATCCCTGCCACTTATCAAGTCAGATAAAGTCATTGCACATGCACACACACAGAGAAACAGGAAAAAGTCATGCCTGTGCATTTTAAGCAAGGTTTATTGAGTACCCCTTGCCAGAAGAGTACATCAGACACAGCCCTAGGTGCCAGGACAGTTAAGTTCCAACCTTGAATTTTTGCAGTTTGTTGGTGGCCCAAGGCTGTTTAGGCAAAAGGATGAAAGCATTCAAGGTTTCTATACATTTGCTCTCAGGTGAAGAATAAAGCACCAAATATCAGCCTACATTACATTCTTCCCTGACAGAATCTCATCAATTCAGCAGGATCATAAAAATGGGAGGTTATTATGAAACAAGTCACTGTGAGCTATTTGAAATATGAGCAAAACAAAAATGCATTTCAATCCATGGTAATTTTGCCTTTATTTGGACTCTTAAGAATCTCTGCTTTAGCAATAAGAGATGTGCTGCACAAATATATTCGCTCATTTGCATGTTAATGTTCTACCAACATGGAAGGTCCAGAAAAGAATCATTCCACTTTGCATAATATCTATATTTTTATAGAAAACATAGAGTGTATTGCCTACTATACCACTGCCGTTAAATTTCCTTGTATGTTATAGATAAGTAATTCCCCTGCTGTGTCCATTATTTTTACATTTTTTTTACTTTTATAAACAATTATTTTATTAAAAACATTGTAATAAACATCATTACAACTAAATATTTGTATATTTCTTCACTTCAACCAATATCCTAGAATAAAATTACCTGTCCAGTAAGTATATAAGTATCTAAGGTCTCAATACATATTACGCTACAGAAAAGTTGCATCAATTTACAAATCTACACGTATATATGAAACTATGTGTTTCATTTTTTTTAATCTTAAATAAAAAATTAACTATTGGAAGCGTTGCTTTCCCAGGAAAATAACTTACACGCAGGGAAGAAAAATGCTAGAAGAAGGTAAGAGACATTAATTATGATATCCTCAAGAGAACAGAATAGTTTTTGGAGTTAAAACTTTTTTTGAATCAGATAGTGCTGTTAACCATATTTATGATCTTCTTTTGAACGTTTTACACACAAACATATACCCATGTACCAGGATGACTTGATGCCTTCCATAACTCTCCTTCTACTTTCATATATTATTCCCCTCCCACAAATATCCTGCCTTGATAAATCTAGCAGTTTTGGGTATATTCTTTTATTAATTGTATGAGCCGCATATTAAGTATGGTTCTAATTATTTGCAACTCAGAATTTAGCCATTTATTCCTATCTCTACACAGTACTTGCATTCATGTCATACAATTATTCTCCACTAGCACTTGGCCACAATGTCTTTCAAAAAAGGTACCACGTTTTCAACACTTTTATTTTTGAATCTCTGTCAGTCTTCACAAGACAGACATAAAATTAAAAGTTAACAAAGTTTTGATGATGACCCACTTCCTAGTGGGAAAGTAAGCATTGCCTCTGGTCTAACAGTCAGTTTGAAATCATGTGTGGTCTGTCTGAAGAGAACAAATACTAATGACAAGTCCAGGATTTCACCAGACACAAGAAGTTAACTATGTGCCACTGTGATTCTCGTTACTCTAATGACTACTGATTATTGCGTGCTTACTATGCATGGGCACTTTTCAAATATTTCCTCATTTTCAGTCCACATAACAGCTCTGGAAGGCGAGTCATATACCATTTTACAGATGAGGAAACTTTAGCTCGTACAGGTTGAGCACACAAGAGCCTGGATTTGAACCCTCAGCCCAGAGACCTTGCATTTAACAACCAAAATCACTATGGCACAAAGAAGCGTCAAAACTATAACTTCCTTAATTTTCAATTTCCAAACTCTTAGAAATGGCGTGTTTTTGTTGTTGTTATAGGCTCAGAATATTTTTTGGCATAGCCTATGCAGCAGTTCTACATAACACCATTTATCTCTCAATGAAGAATAAGGACATTGCACAATACTCACCACCTACTGAAACCACAAAACATTAAGGAAGAGCTTTAAAAAGAAATTGGGGGGCTTCTGGTTCAACGTGACTGATAGAACACATGAGTTTCTCTCATACCCTCTCTCAAACCCATTAAAATGAAAAAAAGGAATTTAAAAGAATATGCCCACAATAATAAGAGATATGCAGGGGAAGGGAATCAGCATGAAAAAAAAAAATACATTGTAAATTTCTAAGTAAATCTCTAAGATCAACTCCCTCCTCTGCTTCCACACGCTATGCAACGGAGGAGCAGCACCCAGGAGGTCAACAAGCTGCAAGCAGAGGACTCCCAGAATGGATGGAGGGATGGATGGAGGGATGGAGGCAGGGAGGGAGGGAGGGAGGGAGGGAGGGTTGGATGGCTGGATGGCTGGATGGCTGGATGAGCAGAAGCAGATGGAACATCAAAACGTGCGGCAATTCCCAGACTGAAAGCTGAACTCAAGTGGGGAAACAAAATAGAAATGAAAAAAATTTATTTCCTGTATTTTCTTTACACATTCTGAAAGAGCTCTGTGATAAGCTTACTAATTCATGCTGACATTTTCTTTCTTCAGTCTCCCACTAGGACATGATATCCCAGAGACATTATAACAGGTTGAGGAAAGCAATCGTATGGGCTATCACCTGCTCCTGAGAGGAACGTCATCGAGTTAGTATTTAAAAGCATGGGGTGGTCTCTGAATCATTATATTCTGACAAGGACATGAGGCCTATTTTGGAGAACAAGCTGGGGGTGACGTCTTCCCCAGAAGCCACACATGCAAGGAAACACACATTAACTGAGAAGAAAATTGATGACAGGCCCCTAGAGAATTTTATAGGTCATAAATAAAAGAGAAAGATCAGCAATTAAACCACAGACATCCTCTCACCATTTAAAAAAAACCATCTCCTTATATTTATGAAGATCGTGTAGCAAAATAAAGCCCACAACTCTCTAATGTAATTACGTCACTAAAACAACAGTCTATTTGTCATTCCCTGAGGGGAGCTGTACTTGGGAAAGGAACAACTAGATATGTAAGTAATTGTAATCCCCACAATGAAAATATTTCGCTGCACGTCAGTGTGTTATAAATGTCACTGTGAAAACACCGCTCAGTAAAGCCTGCAATCCATCTCCCTTCTGTTATTCACCACCACACAGAGCTGTATCAAAAGATCCACTGAAACAGTACATCTCAGACTTACATTATCAGCAGACACTGCTTTAATCAGCAGTGGGTTTCAAAGGACTGGATGGCTTCAAGAACTTCATTTGAGCCATAAAGTAGAAATCTGGATCCTTATCAGTTTCACTTTACTTTCACCTCCCTTCCCCGAGTTCTAATAAACACAGCCCTCATTTTTCTTAAAAAGAGAAGTAGGAATGGTAGCTAGGATTTTGCCATTTCTGTGCAGTCCACATTTTCCCCAGCCTTCAGCGATGCAAAGGGACTAAAATTAGAGTTGCAAAGGGACTAAGGTATCTGTGTCAGGCACATCATAGACAGTGGTTAAGAACTATGAAAGGAATGAGTAAGAACTTAAAAAAAAATTTAGAAATAACATTTAAAGCACGTCTTATATTTTCTAAAATGTTCTTCCTAATGAAAACATACCATCCACTTTATTTTATGTAACATTATGAGACAATAGAATGTTTTTTTGATAATAGTTTGATATTAATATTAGGGCACTTACATGCTACTTTCTTCATCTATCCCACAATTTTCACCATGAGCCAATTCTCAAATCTTTGTTGCTTCTCAGCGAAAATATAGAAAATACATGCAATTCAATGCATGACTACTGAACTGTGAACTTTCTATACTACAAAGAAAGTTTAATCTAATAACAAGAACTTTTATTTTACATTTGGTCAGTGATGACATAAAAATATAAAGTGCTTCAAGGTTTCTAATGTTTGTATGAACAGGCATTGCTTGGTATGGGAAAAATTGAATAAGTCCACATCCAAAGAACACTTACTACAGAGTTATAAAATTCTAAACAGCATAGAAATTTTTACAAATCCAACCCAACCTTTCATTTTGTAGATAAGGAAACCAGAGGTTCAGTGATTTGTCAAAGGCCACATAAACACAACTTTAACACCAATACTAGTCTCTTAAATTCACATTCTTTTTATCACACTAGATGGACACTCAGGAAGACATAGAAGGCCTCTTCTTTGGAAGAAGTTCTCATCACCATACACACACACACACACACACACACACACACACACACACACACACCCCCCCCACCTCAAAGGCACAGGTTCTTTGTTTCAGTTTTCGTAGATACGTTAGGATGATACTCAGAACACGTGCACGTGCTCCCCTGCTCTAACACGTCATTTTTCCAGTCTCATGATTCTGCAGTGCACTAGTCTGCATTATGTAGAACTCATCATTCCGCAGTTGTGCCCATTTAGACTTCAATTCCCATTGCTTAGTACTTTCCCATCGACCCCCGTGGTCCACCATCATCGCGGCATCTCATCTCCTCCCTCCTTTTTTTATATTTTTATTTCATGCTACAGGCTCTTCATCAGGTATTTTTAAAAATGTCTTACTGGCTCTATGGAGAGGAGGCCAGAAAGAAGTTAGGGTGGGATTATTTCTTATGCAAAATAAATTTTACACCAATTATTTAGTTTTTCACTTTGACCTGCCAAATGATCAGAATTCATGATTATTCTTTGCAACTATACATCTTCAGCTGAGGTAACACTAGAATCTTCTTATTACTCATAATGCCTAAGAGATGTCTCAGTGCTTTGGAGAACATTACCTTACTCAGTGAACTCTCTAATACCTGGTGCAGACTTATCAATCCCCCATCCAGATTTATTGAGTTCTCAGAGAGTTCTTATTTCCATTAGAAATAGGAATAAATTAATTAATCTTACTAAAACTTAAGAAGCAACACTGAGTTCAGAACTTCAGAGAATCCTAGTTCTGAATTTCTTCCACTTGTCTTCCAGTTGAGGGACACTTATTGAGGCACTAACCATAAAATTTTGTTTATTACTGCCCATCTGGTTTTTGAAAACAATGATTTCCACAGAGTATTTTAAATGTCAACTTATTACAGAGCTCTGGCCCTCTCTGGAGAAAAGGGACCAATGAATTCAAAATATACTGATAATGAAAGGGCCATCCTGGGAGATGTGCCAGCCGGAGGTGTAGAATGCACAGTAGGCATGACAAACATGTTAGAGAGACTAGCAGCATTCTTACAGATGCCCACGTGCCTGCCACTTTCCATGACGTGAGTCAGCAGCAGAGGGGAGCTAAAGTTTAGGGACACACGAACTCACATCTTCTACCATGAAAATGATCACTGAGACAAAATGGACATCCAAGGCAACCTTATCAGTAAAATCCAGAACATAGCAAGATTAATTGGTCCACTCTTACAAGTAGCAGAGAAATGGAAGGCGTATCCGAAATAAATAATCAAATACCAAAGAAAATGAAATGTCACCATTTGTTTGTTTTCATCTTTCCTTCCTTTTGGTCATTAAGGATCAGGGCAATCAATCATGATATAAAGATAGATCTAGTACCTTGCCTCCAGAGGTTTACAACTCTAAATGTACCACTTACTTTATTATATGATGTGGTCTTGTCAGAAATTATATATAGATTAGAAACAACATTCAAGCCATACTGAAAATAATCTCTAGGTAACACATTAAAAACATCAGCAGTATAACTATTTTTCAGCTACTGAGTACCTGTAACCAATGATTCCAGTATAGATACAATTAGAAAAATGAATAGATATGTAGGTGTTGGTTTAAAATACTGGGAGCTTCTCAGGTAAAATTTGAAACTAGCCCCCTTACACGGAGGGCAAGGAGAGGCTGAAGAGGCAGACCACCCCAAGTAGGTTTAATAATTAGCTAGGGAACTTACATATGAGGCTTGTCTTGGGCGACAGCAAGCCAAGTAGATCTGCGCACCCGGCCTCCAGAACCCCAAAATGTATATAGAGGCCTTGACTGGTTTCAGTCACCTGTGCCATCCAGATGGTCTCAACAACACATTACTCTCTCAAAGCTGTGTCCTTGGAAACAGTTCCCACTGTGGGAACAGTGGGCAGAATGTACATTCCAAGGGCAGAATTCATGGGGGAGCCTCTGATTGCTCAGGGTCCAGTTCCTGGGTCAACCAGCAGTTATGTCCTCTTGATGACCTCCTCTAATAGTAAATATTATGATGGAAAAAAATACTGTTACTGCATAAAATGCTTTACAATTGTCCTCATTGCTAAGACATTCTGATGAATGATTATAGACATGCTATCTATGTGAATCTATGCAAATCTATGTGAGAAAAAAGAATTTGGGATGGTGATGTTTTGTACATTTAGAATATTTCCAAGTCACCAAAACTTACCATTATTATTTCATAATCTACTAAAAAAATAGTCAAGACATAATAATCTCCTTGATAGCCAAGACTTTATCATGTGTCTTTTACTGCAGCCCTTAGTACTCTGCCTTGTTCAACACACATTCAGAAATGTGCATTGATTTGAAAGAATCATTTTGGTTTTTTCTGAGGACATTTCTACCTAGTAGACACGAGGTTGCATCTATGAAGTTGCTCCCCAATAAACTCAACCTTGTCATCAGATAATAACATCAGGAATTATAACCAAAGTGCTAGTATCATGTTTTTTGTTTGTTAACAGATGTCTTCTTAGTAAATTATTAATTTGATTTGTATTCATGAAGCTATGAGTTACTTTATGATGAATTACCACAGAATTTTAAAATGCATAATTTTCTGTAGTTTTACATTTTACCCACAGTTGTTTCTTCAATTGCTTTCCTTTTTCATTGCAGTCATGAAAAAGAAGTGGCATGATTCTTTTTTTCTGAAATGAAGATTTGTGTGTGTGTGTGTGTGTAGATTTCCATATCATTGGATAAATCTTTCACTCTCAAATTCAAAAATAAGTTAAAAATATTTTAAACATAAAAAGTATTTTTTATTTAAAATATGTTTTCAGCTCCTAACATGAGGTACAAATACACCCTGTTAAAAAAAAACTGTCAGATGACATAATTCCTTTGTCAAACTCAGATAATTACTTTTACTCAAAAAAGTAATATTTATGACATTCAGAAATTGGCTGCTATGTTGATTTGCATCTACCAAGCCTTAATATAAAATGAGTTGGATGAATACCCTAGTTATTATTATTTTGTGAAATTTATTGAACATTTATTACTTGGGAAGATAGAATTGTCTCTTGAGACATATTATGTTAATATGATAGAAATGATAAGATTTATGCATGAGAGCAGTTTGTTCTTATCATCTCTTAGAGAAAGAAACCATTATTATGTCAGAATGCTCTGAGATGCATGATTATTTTTACCATATTAATATATGAATTGTTCCTTTTCATTAGGAAATTTCAGTTGAAGATAAATGTAAGTAAAATTCTTTGTTGATGAATTTAATAATCTGAAAAAAGAGGTTTGGAGAATAGTCAGAATTTCTTGCCTTGATTTTACTTATTTATTAAAACATACTAAATAAAAATGTGCTTTTTTTTAAATTATTCCAGAAATAACTTCATGTTATAGATATAAATACCATCCAGCTTGAATGTGTTGTTCTTTGTCAATATTCTTAAAATGCAACTCACAAATAAAAGCAGACAATTAATATGTTGACACATCATTTTAAAGTGTGTTCCAGAGAACACTACTTAAAATATTCACTATCATTGCATATACACATTAAAATGCCTTATATTGGTAAGGAGTTTAAGAAACACTAGATTAACCTCCAAAGTGTCTCATAGCCTTCAGTATGTTAAAAATACAGTATGAGTCTCCAAGGGGAAATACACCGAATAGTGAATTTCCTACATAGTGTTTCATGAATGTTCTTGAGAATAGACCAGAACCTCTTTTCGTGCAGCAGTTTGGAAAATCAGAGTTCCAAGGAACATATTTTGGGAAACACATGATACATCAGTTATTCAAGCCTGACAAGGAAATACAAAAGATCCATTCAGCACCAACACGAGTTATTGTGGAACCAACAAAACTGAACTGTATTGTTACAAAACAGTCCCTCCCTTCCTCTACCCCCCACAAAAATTACTTTTAGCCTAATCTGATTTTGCAGAATCAGGCATGGCTAAAAAAAAAATATTCAACACGGTTTAATATGCTGATGTTTCAAGGGGTAGAATGTCCTTCTAATTCCCTAATTGGTTTCTTTTTTATGTTTGAAAAATTGGGATAATATCAACCAATTTATGAGGAATTTAGATTAGCATTGGTAAACTGAGAATATTTTGGAGGATTTCAGTATTACACGTTTTATTTCTAAATCTCTATTGATGAACGGATATAAAAGAGGCACCTTCAATTGGTAAGCACCCAGATATCTACTTTAAACCACATAAAGCAACAAATTCAGGGCAAAGAAGTCAGTTGCTAAGGGTCGCAATTCACTCACCCATGTAAGATAAGATTCACATTGGATCTGTAATAAAGAATCCTACTTTATTTTTGTCTATATCTTTGGATAGAAAGAACTGACAAATTTTAAAAATCTGCCAGTTATTGCTTTTCTTATTTATTTGCTGTAAATGTTACCTTAGAACATTTTTTTCAAATAAAGCCCACCATACATATTTCTTAATTGTGTGATATATTCTATAACATTATTCATGATTAAGATCTTTATGAGAAGTACATGTTTAATTTTAAACAGGATGCATATTGGAACTCAACAATATTATATGCATATTTAAATATTTAAAGGCACAATATTTTCTCTTTTTAAAAACCATATTTTACAAACTTTACTATTTATAATAAATTTAATAATTTTCAGAACTTATTGAACTCCACAAAAATACACTTTAAACTACATTCAACAACGTAGCCAATCACACTATACTACATTGTTATTAGCAAGGAATACAATGCTCCATGAGTTGAAGTTTTAGGATGGTTATCCACATAATCAGCCAAAGTGTTTAACTAAAAGATGTCTATTTGGAAACTTTCAAAGATCTATATTATCCAGCTCTCCTAAATAGAGATACTGAATATAAGTCAACCTTTTCTTGAGAACAGTGTCATCAAAATTCCCATATTTGAAAGTTATTTGAGTTACATATACAGTTCTATTTGCCTGTACAGGAAATTGCCCCAAATACCAAACTTAAATGTGTTCCCTCTCTCCCTCCCTGAGAACCATCTCTTCTCAGAGCAGATTAGATGTTCTCACGCCTTCTGATCTGCAATCTCCTGGAAGTTAGTCACAGGCTGGCCCTAGGCCTCTCCTCCGGAGTAATGTTCATGAATTTTGTGACAGCTACTTTCTCTAAGGAGAGATTCTCACTTCTGGATTTATAGCTCTGTTCAAGGTAGAGTCAGGCATGCAAAATATGTGGACTTCCAGAAAGTGAAATATTTATACACCGAATCACTTCAAACAATAAGAGATCATTTTTACTTTTTTTCATTTGCCCCATGTCCGTTATGTTTACTTGCAAAACTTCCTGTAAAAGATTGTCAGGAAGATCTAGGTCAAATTTCACACTAATACATAGCAACTCCATTCATGTATTTATTTACTCTATTTGGTTCCATAAAGCTTTCATTACCACTAAGCAAGTCTTTATGGTTAGCATATCTGAGTTTTCCTTTTCCTTTGAAATACATGTCAGCTTTCCCTTTCTATACGCATAAACTTTGGGTATTAAAACTTTGGGTACTTTCAGAGTAAATCAGGCCAAAAGCAGTTTGAAAATAACAGGCTCAGCCTAGGGATTTCACATACGTTATAGTTTTTAAATCTCGCAACAGCCTTCAAATTAGGTATTACTGTTCCCCATCTTACACATGTGTTAACTGAGACTCAGAAAAAAATTCCATAGTCCTATTTCCAGAAGCTGTGAAGTGAGAATTCTCATTCAGACCTTTCTGACTCAAAATCCCTGGTTAGTTCTACAATAATGCATGGATTTTAAAAATAGTCAAAAAGCAAAAATACTCTGTGGCATTGCATGTTTAGACACTCATGTAGAACAGAAGTTCACAGTTGACATTTAAAATTATGACCTGAATCCTTTAAAAAAAGGTTGTATTTTATCCAACATATTTCTTCAAGTCCTTAAAATTTTCATACACTGTAGGAGTTTTCAACCCAATGTGCTTCTTTTTTTTCATAATTCAAGTATTATTATCATTAATAGTGCATAAATCTCAACTGCAGATGTCCAGAACAAGGCATTCTCATGAGTTTAAGAAACCACAATCTTACAGTGGAAATGGTTTTACTTTTTGCTACTTGCACTGCTATTAATTAGCCATGCCCTGGTCTAACATTAACTCTATAACCACAGTAAATTTACAAACATAATTAGCCTCCTTTACCCATCAGGTGAACCATGGACACCACCTCTTACTCAAGGTCATAGTATATTTTATGTTTGAGCAAATATAGCTGACCACACTAGTTCACTGACATTTAATTTCTTAGCATCAAGGTAAAGTTACTTTTATAACTTTTATAGCAAAAACATAATTTTTTAGAGAGTATACTTTATCCTTACATTAGAAGTTTATTAACTTATTCCATAAAACATTAAATATTCTATAATACTTACATATTTTTTGACATATATTTCTGGTGTCTCTGAGAGAAATTAGACTTGGGACACTTGCTAAGGCTTTATATCAACAAATAAAATAATTTTCCAGCATTGAGGCAATCACAATAAGGGCTCAAAATAAATCAATTCTGGTTGTGAAAATGGAGTTAAACCGTATTATTTAACTAAATCAAATTTGCCCACATACTAGAAATGAAAATGTTTTAATACCTTTATAACATTGTTTTTAGCAAAGCTTATGGAATTCGTTAATTCCAAGGCTGTTGACCAGAAAAACATGGAAATATAGGCTGGCTAACACAACTTTTCCAATCTGTGACAGCTGCTTTTTTACTTTGACAATTATGTTATAAATCTGTTTATGCTAAATCTCACAAGTCTTACCGTCCGTTTCTCCTCTAAATTCTTACTTAATAAGCTTCCTTTTCCATGCTTTTCAAATTCCATGTTGAAAGAGAACGAGAGAGAGAGAGAGAAAGAGAGAGAGAGAGAGAGATTCAGATTCGTCTAGAAAACGATTTGACGTGCTTACATGTTAGATATTGCAGGACATTCCAAGTTGTGAGAGCCCTAGGACACTATCAGAAAGCCCTGGCGATAATTTCTGGTTAGCTAGTGTTTCCATTTATAGATGTTCAAACCCCATAAACAGGGCACAGAAGAGAAGTCAGGCAGCTGGCCTTAGATAATGATAAATGTCACTAGACATAAAAGCAAACTCTTCAACAGGAGAATATTCCAACAGGTCAGTTTCCCTGAACCATGTAAGATGTGTATGACAAACAACCACTATCAAAGAATTCATTAATAGCCTTTGGAGCAGAATAAAATACACTTGAGACTATAAAACTGATAAATCAGTTCAAAAAGGACAAATGTGATAGTCAGATAGCAAGTATGAGTCAGCCAGTCTTGTTCTTCAAAATTGCAATTTTTGTCCTTGTAGTCCAGGCAGTTTTGCATTTACGGTATAGTTCAAAATTTTACAAAATACATAAAGGGAAAGAGCAAAGGAAAACTAATTAAAGTGATTAAGACACACAACACATATATTCAAAGGGTGCTTCCAATTTTGTTCCATAAAAAGTTGGCAAATGATGTTTAGAAACACCCTGAAATAAAATTGTGTTTCTCTTCACAAAAACTGATTTTGTTCTTCATTATCCTGGCTTTTCGACTGGGAACAAAGTTATGACAGGAGATGAAATTCATTTTGCCAATGAACAAATGTTTTCAGAATTCTTTAGAAATTGTCACATGCTTTAAAGAAAATGAATTGTGTAATTTGATGGGATTTAACTGTTCTTTTTTTTTTTTTTTTTTTTTTACAGCAAACCAGATATGTGCATGAATCAAAAAATAAAAATGGCTTTTGGAGTCAGCTAAGACTGTGGTGGCCTAATCCCTCAACCTGTTTAAAATGTCCTTTTAACACCTGTTTCTGATCTTAACTCAAATTTCCTATCAGTTTTTCCTTTACTTCTTGAGAAAACATTTTAGGAAATGTGTTGTGAAGCTCTGTCCTTTAGAGTGGTTACAGCTGGTTCTCTGTTGCCAGACAGGATTGCTCTAGAGCTTATTCTGTACCGTGAGAAAGGGCTGAGGGTTTCAGAAGTGAACATTTAGTAGGGAATAAACCTAGCTATTCCTACTTCAGGATAATGAATTCAGAGACACTATATTAGACTCATGGGGGCTTCCCTCTCTGGCTCTACTCTTAATTCCAGAAAGAGAATCATACACGCTTATTGTTGCCCTAACAAGTTTGAAAATCGAAGTCTTACAGGTTTATCAGTATGCAAGATTGGTATGTGTGAAAAGCAAGGCAATAGTCAAAATTTTACGAGAATGGAAATCCAAAATCTCTCTAGAAAAACATAAAAGCACACTATGGCTGCCAAAGGAAACTCAGTTATGGCTAGTTGCAGGCCTGAAGGTGAAATTCAGAATCCAGTTAGCAGTAGAGGAATGGTGGGATGCAGAGCTGGGCGGGGAAGGAGAAGACAACAGTGATAACAGGAGCGAGGGGGCAGTGGTAGTGGGAGGGGTGAGAGTTTTAATTCAACAAACACGTACTGAATACCTATAATGGGTGAAGATTATTCTGAGTACACGCAGACTTTCTTTCAATAATAAATAATAATAATAAAATTAAAAGTTACAATCTCTACGTTTCTTCCCTCTACAAACACAATGTAGGTGTGACTGGATATAAGTAGGATAATAACACTCTTACATAGCACACTTCAATAGCCTTTCTGTATGTTACCTCAAGTCTCAGAAACACTAGAGAAGGTACATACTATTATTTTCTCCATTGGTATGGGCCGAATTACATCCCCTCAAAAATTCATATGTTGAAATCCTAACCCCCAATATCTCAGAATAAGACTATATTTGGAGATAGGGTCTTTAAAGAGGTAATTAAGGTAAAATGAGGTCATTAGGGTGGGCCCAATCCAATACGACTGGTGTCCTTATAAAAAGAGATTAGGACGAAGATACACATGAAGGTAAGACCATGTGAAGACATAGGGGGAAGATGGCCATCTACAAGCCAAGGAGAGACGCCTTCTGGAGAAACCAACCCTGACAACACCTTGACCTTGGACTTCTAGCCTCCAGAATTGTGAGGAAATATATGTTTGTGGTTTAAATCAGCCAGTCTATGGTATTGCTTACCACAGCCATAGCAAACTAATACACCCATTTTAGACTTGAGGAAGTAAGACACAGTTATACAACTAATAGATGTCACTCAAGTCCCCCAGCCCAATTCCTAACCACTGCACTTTAGTGCATCTGAACAAATAATTTCCTCACAGGCATAACAGAGAGAGTGGGGAAATAGCACCAGCACTGTATGGTGAATACTATGCACTCCATCTCTTTACAGAGATATGTTTACATATATATGGAGATATATTTTAAAGACAGGAGCTTTTCTTGGGTAAAATTATGCCCACACAAAAGCTAGCCCTCATCCACTTGCTGGTCAGACATCAGGCATTGAGTCCCATTGGTCACCTTTCTGTTCGTCAGTCACAGCAAACATGTTTCTTCCCTAAATGGAGTGCTCTCTTCCCAGACAGTCATGTGTCTCCCTTCTCACTTCATCGCGGTCTTCCCCAAAGACCTCATCTAAACTAGCAAACCTTACATCCATCCATTAGCTGTTTTCTTCTTTCATAGCTCTTATCACCTCTGACATTCCATTATTTCACACGCTATTTTAAGTGTACCCATATCTATTTATTTGTAGCTGATCCCTCCTATTAGGGTATAAGCACCAGAGGGTGCTTTATTCATCACTTTATTCAGGCACTTAGAACATAGTAAGGACTAAATAAATTCTTGTAAAGGAAAGAGGGCAGGAGGGAGAGGAAAGAAAGGAAAACAGCAAAGAAGGAAAAAGGGAGGAGAGGAAGGGTTGTGAGACAGAATGGAAATATATCAAATGAATGTGACATAGGACATTTGATACATTATTATTTATAAGACTTTTGGTAGGCAACAGAGAAATAAAATGCATATTTATCCAACAGAATCACACTACAGATGAATATATAATATTGATTGTTCAATTCTCTTATTCAAACACTATTAAAGGAGAAATAAACAAACTTAAGAAGGAGGAAGAATTGGATTCATTTGCAGATTCTGCCACTTTCTAGTTCGGTCACTTTGAGCAAATTAATTCTCCGAGTTTCAGTTCCCTTTCCCATTAAGACATGATACCAACCTCTTAATGTTGCTACAAAAATTAAATATGGTGACTGTGCAAAGAACTTAACCCAGTGTCTGGCATCAGGCAGTTTCTCAATAAAAGTATGTGCCATTATTTCCCTGGGCTATATGTGAAGTTTATCAGGAAAAAAGTTACTCCAAAGATACCGTGTTTCCCCGGAAATAAGACCGGGTCTTATATTAATTTTTGTTCCAAAAGATGCATTAGGGCTTATGTTCAGGGGATGTCATCCTGAAAAATCATGCTAGGGTTTATTTTCCAGTTAGGTCTTATTTTCAGGGAAACACATGGTAATATCAAAGTCCTAACAAGTGTGGCATAAAAAAATAACAGAGAGAATGGGAGAAAATCATTTCTCTGATAAGGGATGTATATCCAGAATATATAAAGAATATATAAAGAACTCTTACAACTCAACAATAAAAAAAAAAATTAAAATGGACAAAGGATTTGAATAGACATTTCTCCAAAGAAGACCAGAAAATTGCCAACAAGCACATGAAAAGATGTTCAACAAAATTTTAATTAGGGAATGCAAATCAAACCACAATGAGATAATACTCCACACCAACTAGGATGACCAAAAAAAAAAAAAAAAAAAAACAGAATAACAAGATTTGGCAAGCATGCAGATAAACTAGAACAATATCAAAGTCCTAACAAGAAAAAAACTAGAATGGAAAACTAGTATCAAAGTCCTAAACTAGAATGGATAAATCTCATCCATTGCTGGTGGGATTATTTAGTGGAATAGCCACTTTAGAAAACAGTTTGACAGCTCCTCAGAATTTTATGTAGAGAGTTACCATATGATCCAACAATTCCACTTCTAGGTATATATACAAAGAAAGTGAAAACATATGCCCACAGAAAAACTTGCACACAAATATTCATGATAGCATTATTCATAACAGTCAAAAAGTAGAAACAACACAAATGTGTATGGTGAAACAAATGTGATATATCCATATAACGGCATATTATTCAGCAATAAGAAAGAATGAAGTACTGGTACATACAACGACATGGATGAAACTTGAAATTATAAGGGAAAGAAGCTGGTCAAAAAAGCCACATGTTATATAATTCATTTATACGAAATTTCCAGACTAGGCAAGTCCATAGAAATAAAAAGGTAATTTGTGGTTGCCAGGTGTTAGGGGAAGGGCCAAATGGGGAGCGACTGCTAATGGGTACAAGTTTCTTTTGAGAGTGATGAAACTATTTTGAAATTAGATGGTGATGACTGCATAACCCTGAATATACTAAAAACCACTGAATTGTATGTATAATTTGAAAGAGTAAATTTTATGGTATGTGAATATCTTAACAAAGCTACTATTTTTAAAAAATAACAGCGGAAGAGCTACAATTCCTTTCTAAACTGGAAATGTATTAATTTTTTCCAGGACTATAACATGCACAATGGGTCACTCCAAACAGGAAAATAAAATGTACACTACAGTAGGCAAGCCAGAATTCCATTCAAAATTGAAACAAGTGACCCTTTTGGCAAATAATTACTTCACGATATGGCCACCTCATTCCATTGCATTATCCTTTGTATTTGTCTTTTGCATCATTACCACATGGCTTGTGAGAGATACTCGGCTTTTGAAATCACAGCTGCTCAGATTTTGGGGCCTATATCTAAAAACTGGGTAAAAGTGAAGTTTGTAGCTACTACAATGGCTTGTTCATCTACTGGGCCCGAGGGCTAAATGCAGTTTTTTTTGTTGTTGTTTTCGTCAATAGATGCATTTCCCCTATACTGCCATTTCAAGAACTTGCATGTCCACTACAAATGCACAGATAAATGCTTACTTCTGAAACCACGCAAGGTAGATAAACACCCAGAGGCATGAAAAAACGAATGCTATTTTCTTTTGGAAAAAACGACAGTCATTCTACAAAGTATGGTGTAAACAACTGACGATCTTCCATATTGTATGCTCCAAGGATAAACATCTTTTCAGTAAAACAAGGAGCCTCTTCTGAAACAATGAATGCCTTTTATATGGGTTTCTTCTCACTCCACATAGCAGCTCCAGGACATGGGTCCTGTACCCTCTTCAGGGTCAAGTTAGAAGCCCAGGAAACCCCCATACCCATTTAGTAGTGGACAAGGATGTCCTGCCCTCAACACATGCCTCCACGTGCCCTAGCCTGCCCCAGAAGCACTTCAGGAATGTATTTCCTGTGGTACCCAAGAGCCAAAAGCAAATCTAGCTCAGATCTAGCCCTGAGAACTGATTTGACTCAAACAGCTAACTTTTGATCTATTGGTATTGCTCTAAGTCCAAAATGTATGCCTATGTCTCTAGAAGGCTCTCTTTGATAGTCAAATGGGGCGGGTAGGAAAAACAAAAGGCAGAAAATGTTCCCAGAATTTTCTGGTTTTCTCAGCTTTGGCAAATGTGAACACTCAAGCAGCAGCTGTGGACTCTTCTGGAAAATCCTCTCACTCTTACCTTCGCATCTCTGTGTACATCTGTCACACAGGCAAATACAGGAACACTTTTAACCTCCCACTCTCACCACTTTGAAGCATCCTTATGGCTTCTGCAAACCAGTGGTACAGAGTACAAAGGGTTGTTGTACATGCTCACAGCTTGAGAAAAGAGAATGTCTACAGAGGAATTTGTCACTGTATAATAAACATTTTTTGTAAGTTGAAGCTGCCAAGTGGACACAAAAGCAAACCTCAAAATATCAGCATATGATAATTACAGTAATGACAGCTTAACAAATTTGTACCTTTGTAATTACCATTCTTCAGTGAAATATAAACCTTTTCTACTGGAATATGATTTTTTTTTTAACTTTTTGTGATACTATCTGTCCCCTTATTTTAGTTCTGGGTCTTCTTTTTCTTTTAGTGTCTCAAAAATCAGTAAAACTTTATTCACTTCCATTTTTTCGCCATTAACAGAAAACTGGAGAAAGCAAAAATGTTTTGTGTTTATAAATATAAATGGTCTCTTTACCCAGAGATCAAAACCTTAAAGGACAATGAGGAAGATAAAAGTGCTCTCCCTCACATGCCCTGAGCTGACTCTTATCATTTTATGGACAAAGCCTTCAGTCCAGATGGGCTATGTTTTTTAAATGACTCTAGAAAAGACATTTTAAGTCAATGTAAGGGCAGGAACATTTTCTTTATCAAGTCACTTCTTGATAGCAGAGCATTTGTTTGGAACATTAAAAAATACTTCAATCAAGTGAGAGCTGGGAGAACTTTGAAAAGTGCTATCTTTTTGAATGTGTGCATATGAAAAATGCAATTATTTTATCAAAAATTATTGAAAAATAAAATGCGAGGTTTTAAAAAAACTAATACATCAACATTGATAGTTTGTAAATAACAACGATTCTGATGTGAAATTAAACTCATACCTCCAGCATCTATAACATAGAAGCTGATTAAAACCAGTCAGGGATCCAAGTCTAAAATGTTCCATTTTCTCAACTGTTCTATACTTAGTGTCTACAATTTTCAAGGAATTGTTGAATGTTTTCTCTTATTCATGGTGACATCTACCTAGGTGCTCGGTTGAACAGGTTTTTGTTCTTACATTTGGTAACACTCGATCTATTTCCAGACGCTTTGAATTGTAGACACACCCCTTAACACCATGTTTCTCCTAAAATAAGACCTAGTCTGACCATCAGCTCTAATGAGCCTTTTGGAGCAAAAATTACTATAAGACCCCGTATTATATTATATTATACCGGGTCTTATATTATAGTAAAATAAGACCAGGTCTTATAGTAATTTTTGCTCCAAAAGACGCATTAGAGCTGATTGTCTGGCTAGCTGATTGTCCTATTTTTTGGGGAAACATGGTAGTGTCTATGTTTCTATCTTTCTCTCTCTCTCTCTCTCTCTCTCTCTCTCTCTCTCTCTCTCTCTCTCTTTCTCTCTCTCTCTCACTACTGCTCTTGTAGGAGTGAAGAAAGCAAGCCAAGTTAAACTGAGAAGAGTTCAGGAAAAAGGATTTGAATGGAAAGTTTTGATTTTTGGATATTAGAATTACAGTGTGTGTTTCTAACTTCAGAAAGGAATTTTGGATTTAAGTTTTCCTATGCCTTTACGACTTAATCAAAGCAACCAGATTCAACACTGTAGCTCACTCCCCCATAAACCCAGCAGCTTAGCAGTTGTGGTTGTGTTGACATGACAAATCACTTTGCCCCCAACAGTAACAGTTCCGTGCCCTTTGAGACAGCGTGCCCAGGATATACTTTCAGTTTTATCAGTTGAAATTGAAACATGTCCCAGAGCAGTCTGCACTTATACAGAAAGAATGCTTACCTTTCAGCTGACTTGGAAGCAGCCTGCAGGACAGTAATCCATCAGGGAGGTCACCGGCCACATTCCCAGAGCAGCTGACCCTGTCAGTCTTTGGAAAATACTGTTTACTCTAATGCTAGATACCAGGCACAAGACACAGAAACTAAATTTAAAAAGAGTTAGGCATAAGCCACAGCCCCAATGGGACCACTTCACGAAAACAGTAGTTGCTAAGTTTCCCCAAATGATTTCTTTAAAGAATATCTTAGCAGTAGTGGGGATTTGGAGTCAAGTGTTGGAAAAGTTTTGCAATATATCCAACTATTTACTTTTTAGTGTACTGATGAAAAATTTTAAGCTTCTCTAAGGATATAAGTGGTCGAAGAGTAAAAGGTTACTGAAAATGGAATTTCTCTTCTACTTGTATTGATTGGATTTTTAAAATAAAATTGAAAGTCCTCTTGAAATTAAATGCTAATTGCTCCAGTGAAGGAAAGTGAGAATTATGCAATAAGTGGCCATAGCACGGCTGAACATACTCCACAGTCAGCAGGGCAGCTGCCCTGCTATTCGGCCACCAGGAAACATCCAGAGAGGGCAAACTTTCCCTGTACCCTCTTCAGTTCCCACAGATTTTCTTTACTAATTACTCTCAATAGCAATTGAGTCCACATTATGCTAAAGACCACTAATTACATGTCCAGCCTCTATACAATGTTATTCAACTTTGACCTCAGGTCCATTAAGATGCTACTTTTAAACCAGGACAAAGAGACTCAGAGTTTGAAAAACAAATTATTACCCATTTATTTGGTTATCTGTGGAACTAGTATCATCCTAGATTGGCTCTGTCATTGCACCAAGTATATCATCCCACTCTGCATTCTATAATGCATTTTAAAAGAAAGAAAATAACACTATCACGTATGTGCCATTTGGGATTATTCACATAGATACTCTCTTCCACTATTTCCACAAATTGAATTGGTTTATGTTGACAATTTCTAAGTGAATACTCATGTAAATAAACAAACAAACAAAAAACACTGTTTCCTTCTTTTTCATCCAGTTCAATAACTTGACAACCGTGGGCTCAACACTGCATCCACACCCCTGCTGGCACAGCTTTCAGGGGTCAAACAACACAGTCTGCTGTCAGGAGCTTACTGTGTTTCCCTGAAAATAAGACCTAGCCAGACCATCAGCTCTAATGAGTCTTTCGGAGCAAAAAATAATATAAGACACAGTATTATATTATATTATACTATATTAAAGACACGTTCTTATATTATAGTAAAATAAGACCGGGTCTTATATTAACGTTTGCTCCAAAAGACACATTAGAGCTGATGGTCCAGCTAGGTCTTAGTTTCGGGGAAACGCGGGACTTAGGAGTGAACAGAGTCACGTATAACAAGACACCAAAGCAGGCTGAATGTGAAAAGCACTAAATTAGGAGTATAAATGGTGTGCTTTGAGAGCCAAAGGAGAGGGCCGTTCTGCCTAGGGATACTGGAGGTGACTTCACACAGATGCTGGATTTGCACTCAGCCATCCTAACTGACTCTTACTGCTAAAGTCACCTTTGGACAGAAAGCACATCAACCTCTCTTGGGTGCTTGTGAAAAATTCAAAATCTTGTTCACAATAAATGGAAATCAAACCATCATGCTGGATGCGTTAAACGTATACCCTGATGGGTGTCAATTATTTCTCCATCTAACTGGGGAAATAAATTAATTTTAAAAATGGTATAGCCACTTTAGGAAAAAAAATTCAAAATCTGGGACGCCACCCAAGACCCCAGCGTCAGAATCTTCATTTGAACAAGACCCAGAGGTGATTTCTAAAGGTATTAAAGTTTGAGAAGCAAAGATTTAACAACTTTTAGAATTGCTAGAGATAGGAAGAAGACATGTCATGGACATGTCTAAAATAATGGAGACCAGAATATGAACAATGTGCTTGAGAAACAGCAAGTAGAAACGGCGGATTCACGGAGCACATCTGGAGGGTTTATGTCTGTCACCTAACAGTAATAATCAAAAACACCACAACCATTTACTATGAGCCAGTGACTCTGCTGAGTGACTGATACAGCGCCATCTCATTTTGTGCTCTCAACAACCCATGAGGGAACTACATCATTTTATAGATGAGGAAGCCGAGACTTACCAAAGTTAAGCAACTTTTCAAGTCCACACAGATAGAAAGGAGGAGAGCCAGGATCAAAAACTAGTATTTACTGCTAAGCCAGAGCTCTCAGCCACTACCAGCTGTAAACCTCGGATTCTCCAGACCAGGAACAAATCCCAGTCCACTTCTTCCTGATAAATGCTCCCCTAAAAAGCAATCAGAGGGCCTGAATCCCAGCAGTAGAGCATCCAAGGCAGCCCAAGCTCTATTTATTTCTCCTTCCTTCCTCCTTTCCCTCTTAAACTCTTGCACCTGATAGAATCAGGACAGAAGACTGACAAAAGTATTTTTGTGAATAAAGTAATTATTTTTTCATTAAACATTTAACTTGTTTTTCATTTTATTACCAACTCAATTCATAAACACTGTAAAAAATTTGGAAAATATAAAAAAGTACAAAAAGGAAAATTTAAATTTTCTGTAAAGCCACAACACAAATAGACTATAGTTAATATTAAGGTATATCTCTTTCCAGGTTTTTTCCATATACTTATATTTTTTGAGGTAATTAGGATTGTAATCTGTATTTTTATTGAATAATACATTATGAACAATGTCTCCTGTCATTAATACATTTATCCATGAGAGTTTCTAACGGATGGGTGGTAGCAAATATAATGTTTGTCTGGCCTGGCCAAGAGTCAGGGAGAGAAGCGAGATAATGGCATAGGTGAGGAAAACTGGCTGGATATAACCCACCTTAATAGCTAGTGCTCTCCTTTATCATTTTAAAATGAAATGGGTCATGTTAAGTTTGCTTAAAATAAAAAACAATGTATGTTAGAGGCAAATGAAATTATCAAATTTCCCAAAATTCAGAAAAACAGGACCAGAAGAAACACTGTAATTCTGTGGCTATGAATGACTTATGCTTCTTATTACAGTGTATCAACAAGAGCTTTTGATAAAATATCCAGTGTTTTTTAAAAAATACATCAATTATTATGTTTACTATAATAATATTTTAGTAGTAATGCATGCTCATTTTGGATATTTTTTTAACTATCCAAAAGTAGAGGCATCTTATTTACTTATATTAATTGCAGGTAATATAAACTGACTCAAGAAAAATATTATGATGATGATGATGATGTTGCAAGAATATTTCATGGCACTCAGCCAGGCTTCATGAGGGCTAAAACCGGAAACTAGAAAGTCATCAGAAACCAGTTTTTCTTTGGAGTCCCATGATTTCTTGCCTTTTTCTCTCTTTGTACATCTGCTTTCTTCTTATTTTTCTGAAAATTTGCTTTTATGTGTGTAAGTGGGGGAAGATGCCTGAACCTCCAGTCCAAAATGCGCATGTCTCCCAATCCAGGCATGCATACAAACTGACTGGCTTTCTCTGAATTCCCAAATGTTCATTGCAGCATTCATTGTTCACAGTGGCCAAGACATGGAAACAACTGAAGTGTCCTTTGATAGATGCTTGGGTTAAGAAGATGTGTTGCATATGTACAATGGAATATTACTCAGCCATAAGAAAAGATAAAATACTGCCATTTGCAACAACATGGATGGATCTTGAGCTTATCATACTGAGCGAAATAAGTCAGACAAAAAAAGTCAAGAACCATATGATTTCACTCCTTTGTGAGATATAAAACTGAAAGCAACAGATAAAAAGACAAAAGCTCGTAGACATAGATAACAGTTTAGTGGTTACCAGAGGGTAAGGACATAGAAGATGGTAAACAGGGTCAAATATATGGTGACAGAAGGAAGTTTGACTTTGGGTTGTAAACATACAATGCAATACATAGATGATGTATTATAGAATTGTACAGTTGAAACCTATATAAATATATTAACTAATGTCACCCCAATAAATTTAAATAAATAAATAAATACCCTAAATTCTCTAAGGGATTGAGAATCCAATTTGTCCTCTTGAGTCAGGTGTCCACCATGATCCCATCTGCTATGGGCAGTGTAACGTGAAGATGGAAGGCGACAGGACAGGGTCACATATTCTCAACACAAAAGAGTAGAGGAGACATAATTAGAGGGGTCTGCTAAAAACTGGAAAAATAAAACAAACAAAAAAATACAACTAATGTTCATATTTTGGTGGATTTTCTTCCACTCTTTTTTTTCTATTCCAGATTTAATAATATTCCCTTTTTCTGCATATTTCAGTTGTGGCAATGATATATAAATTTTAGACCTTAATCTAAGAATTTTTTTATCTTACTAAAAATTTTGAAAAATATTTTATACCAGCAAATACAGCTCCAATCAGTGACTATGCCACCTTTCATTATCCATCCCAATGTTGTTGGAAACTTAAGTTGTTTCTGGTTTTCCATGACTTTAAACAAATCTGAGATGAGCATGTTGGTGTGCAGAGAGCTATTTCTCTATTTTGAATCTTTTCATTAAAATTGAGTTCCAGATGCTGAATTTTGCCAGATTCAACATTATGCAAGTTCTTTATAAATACTGCTTAATTTCTTTTCTATAGGGTTTACATAAGTGTGTCTTTCACACACCATCACCAGCATTAAGTATTACCATATTTTAAAATTTGCCATAATGGAAACGTAAGATAAACATAACGTTACTGGTGTTCTTAAGGCAATGTGAGTGCAAACATGGTTTCTTCCATATGATTGTTGAGACATTGAGATACAATCGCTACGCGCTGGCCAACTAGCACCAAGTCTCCTTTGATATCCAGGATCAAACACACCATGCTTCCATTTTACCACCCTTCACTCATCCAACAAACACTGAATGAGCACCTATTAACTTCCAATCACGGTGCAAAACTTGAGATAAAAAGTTATTGATACATAGTCCTGTCCCTAAAGGCACTGGTATGCAAAGGATGAGAAGGATGACAGTCTCCCCGGGAGTAAACACAGAGAAATACCCCTGCGTTCCACTCAGGGCTGCCCTGCGTAGCCCTGGTACTCCCTCAGCGATACACACCCAACAGGTCCTCTAGCCAGTTCTGTCCAAACCTACTCTCCAAGAGAGCAAGGAATGGGAGTGAGTAGCTCTGAATGCATTCCAGCCCCAAAGCCCAGGCCGACCGAGCATATTCCTGCTTAACTAAAAGAAGAATGCCTAAAAATATAAGTGGATGAGATATTCCTTTCGGCCTTATTCAGGTATATAAAAGTAGTAAACCCAACTATAATATCCGAAACAGACAAAATGTACACTCAATAGCAGACTCTCATGATAACTCTCTCGCTCTTTCTTACTACAATTTATTAATATACATGTTGGACTCAATTTGAAAAGTTCATTGAGGCATAATTTAGAATTAATAACCTAAAGCAATAGTACACAGTTAATGCACTTCCCAAGTTAGTCAGGGGTATAATGTCATCACATAAAACCAAGTCTTGGTGATTATTTGAGTACCAGCTGTGCGCTGATCAGGAACATGAGAGGAATTTTAATTACCATTACCCAGAGGAAAATAATTAGTTGCTTCGTAAAGAGAACAAAAAAACAAATGTTGCTATTTCCATTTTAATTTCTACTACTGAGGTTGATAAAACTCAAAATCGGTTTATGTATTTTATAAAAATCATAAACTTGTTAATGCAGCATTAGCAGATTGAAAGTTAATCTTCATGTCCATAAATTAATTGGTACACTATTCACTAGATAATTGGTACATGTGTTTTTTAGGAGGGGCATGAAATAACTGCCAAACCAGGAAGTAAAAAGGGTGGCAAACACCCTTGAAGAGAGTAATGCAATTAGCTTTCTCAAAATTTCAAAACATTATTAAAATCTCTTTTATCCCATTTTCCTTTTCCTCAAACATAACAAATCGAATGTCATTCTCGTCCACCCCTTGCAGAAGAATTTAAGAACTCTCACGTCAGAGTAACATGGAACATTTACTAGTCTACTTTAAGAGTTTGGATCAATTGTAGCCTCCTCTTCTCAAGAGCCATTATGCATGAGACCCACCTGTCCACCTGGATGAGGAATCACACCACCGACAGGGGGCACTGTTGTCTGTTTGGACAGAGCAGTAGCTGTGAAATACTAAAGACAGTGCTAGGCCACTTGAGTTGCTCAGAGATGCTACAATATGCTGAGAAAACGAAAGAATTGTTTGAAAAATTTTGGAGGTTTTAGGAAGCCTACAGATATTAAGGTGTAGGGAAACATAAATGTCAAAAAAGTAAAACATCTGAGGCAATCGAAGCCCCGCGGCAAATAAGCAGTTACACCCTTGCCTTAGACTTAGGCCTACCCCTATGAATCCCGATGGATGAAAATCCATCTCTCTTCACATTTTCATGTCATTGAGGCATTTATGTGTGTCCCTAACCATCTTCCCACAGTCAAGTTTTGCCACAAAAGTCTAAATAAGTACTTGGAATGGAATATTATTTGAGTCCAGTTTATATCTTTATGGCTTTAGGCATTTATGCTGAATGCTACATGTAAACACTTGACTATAAAAGCTGTCCCTCTCCTTTCCAAAAAAGTGCATTTATATCCTGTATATGCAACTGACAGCTGACCACAGTAATGAATACGCAGTTAGAAACGCATCATGCCTGAGATGTCTTAACCTGTTCCCAAATGCCGTCTTTTTTTGTGAGTGGTCAGGCCCTTGTCCAGAGCTCTCTATCCTGGAAGAGCTGGAGCAGGTGGAGCTGGGCCCTGATCCCTGAACCACATCAGGGCACACTTTTCCACTGGAGTTTCCTTTCAGTTGCTTCTGTGCAATAAAACCAAGGGCTTATGAAATGAACAAAATAAAAAATTCCCTGAGCCTTAGTTTCTTATTAGAAAAATAGGAATAAGAATACCAACTCTCCTGCAGCACTGTCTGAAGGATAAAGTGGAAAAGGGGATCACTACATATTAGCACTATTTTTGTGGGAACTACTTTTTCTCTCATTGTTCTAGGTCACTAGCAGACAAACCTGTGACTTGAACAACAGATTTGAATGGTCCAGTGTCCGTGGAGATACTTATTGTTGCAACGGAATGAAACAAGTTGGTGGTGTGATATATTCAATGCCTTGCATCACTGCCATTGTGTGGCATGTTAATTATTAGGCATAAATAATAAGCCATGGATATAAGCACCAATAATCAGTATTGCTTTTACAGTAAAGTCCCTTTTTTAAATTTCTCTCATTTTGTCCATTCTCCGTATCTATAATCAGCATCAATGTCAGCAGTTTTTTTTTTAATGTGTCTTCACTGTCATCTCTTAAAGAAATAATCACATTAAAAGACAGAGTGTTACCTTGCTCCTGAACTGAGATGCTTCCACCCCAATCTCAGTGTTTCAGTCCATGGTTAACTCACTGGCCTTTTCCACTGGAGGTTGTGGTCCGAGAGGAAGTAAAACATCTAGACCATGAGGCCACACCTTTCTTCTCCTTGGGCAGAAGAGGACCGGCAGCTGAATAAAGAAGAGAAAGTAAGTCACTATTTGTGGACAGCTTTGTATTGCCCTCTCACACCAGTTCTCTAAGGTATCTGAGACTATCATCTCCCTTTTGCAAGTAGAGAAGCTGCACCTAATTATTGCTGAATAACTTGCCCAAGGCCCCAGCTAGAAAGGGGCAGAACAAGAACACGAATCAAGGTCTGCTCCTCGCCCTACTCGAGCCTGCTGTATTAGAGTGAATCAGAGCAAAGTCCTCGCATTCCAGAGTGTGCAGGTGGGGGCAAAGGATGCCCAGGGTGGGCAGGACCCGGGGAGATAGAGTTCTGAATTCTGCAAAGTGGGAATTTTTAAAGGAAAGTGATGAGGATCAAGGACTAATGGGAAAAAGGGAGACTGGGTCAACACATGATTATTTTCAATATAAAAATTTCACTGTGAGCAAGGCAATTGATGAGCCCAGGAGTGTACTAGTTTGGCTTTAGTTGGAGAAGCAAAGCCACTATGAGTGTTCTGGGAAAATGGGATTTACTATAGGAATTAGAACTTTCACAATTATAGGAGGAGCAGGGGAAGCAAAGGTCTAGAAAAGAGAGTTTGAGGACAGAACAGATATTAACCAACTCTCAGGAAGCACTGACATTGGTGGACACGTCAAAGCTTGCAGAGAAACCTGGGAAGCCAAGCACAGCTAGCCTCTGAAGTAGGGCTGTGAAAGGAACTTGTGGGGAGTGGGTGTCTTAGGAGACCTGTGACCTCTGGCAGTCACTGCCTCTCTGGTTTTAAAAGCAAGCATTTGACATGTCAAATATGATTATTTTGAATCTAAGTTACTTAAGAAACAGGCAGTGCAAGAAGGATTCTCTGACCCTCCATTGTTCCCCAAAAGGAAATAAATCTTCCATGTTAAGGTAGCCACCCTGTACCAGGAGGATAAAAGGAATCCTTATCACCATAGGTAGGGAATTCAGGGACAAGAATGCTGTATGACCTTGTTACTTCTTCACTAATTTGCTATCTCAAGCCCAAACCTCTTTGTCAATTCTTTACAAATTTACTGTTTCATTGTTTAAAAGGTATAAACGCTGCCTTCTTCGGTTACCTCTTGGAGTTTTGTAATTTTGGCGCTCCTGTATGCGTGAAATTAAATTTGTTTTTCTCCTGTTAATCTGTATTATGTCAAGTTAGTTATTAGACCAGCCAAAGAACTTAGATGAAAAGAAGGGACATTTTTTCTTCCCCTACAATCGCCTCCCCTCACTTTAATCACCCATCTGATCTTCATGCTCCAGACCTCAGGCCAAGCCTCACCTGTTCCAGGTACCAGTTAGCAACTCCGTTCTAATCCTGCACATCACACTGTTAAACTCTATGGTTTATCAGTCACACAGTACTGTAGTTGTCTGTTTTCTGGCATTCCTTCCTGATGAAAGCAAAATTTCTGTTTTATTAGAGTTTATAGTCTCAACTTTTAAAACACTGTCTGACACAAAGCCGGAATACAATATTTCTTAAGTTAACATATGCTAAATAATAATGTAATAAAGATATATTCTACAGCCTTTCAGGTAACAAATTTGAAAAGTAAACTATTATTCCAAATAGAAAAATGACAACAGTTTTTTTTTTTCAATTAAAGTTTATTAGGGTGACAATTGTTAGTAAAGTTACATAGATTTCAGGTGTGCAATTCGGTATTACATCATCTATATATCACATTGTGTGCTCACCACCCAGAGTCAGTTCTCCTTCCATCACCATATATTTGATCCCCTTTACCCTCATCTACCACCCCCATCTCCCCTTACTCATGTTATAGATCCTCCTGAAAATATTTTCATATCTATTTCTTAAATTATAAGCTAAAGGCAAGTCCTTTTTCTTTCTTCCTGCCTTGAAGACAGATACAATGGTTATTAGATTGATGGCAGCCATATTGTGAAGATAAAGAAAAGGCTAAAAGAATTGCAGAGATGTGAGATCTGCCACCATTGAATCATTGAACTAACTCTACCATCCAATAATACCTGGACTTCTTGTTAGAGGGAAATGCACTGGTCTTTTGTCTGTTTGATTTTGTTTGTTAATTCTAAGCTAAGATACTTTAAAGAATGGCACCATTTATTCAAGGAAAGAGCGTTATTCTAGGAGGAGAGATCTGTCCTGGTGAAGGTGAATAAAAAATATAATACAAGGTATGAATTAATAAAGCACCTTAGAGGAAAAAAAAACTACACATAATGAATTAAATTATTATTACTTGCTCTCTCTGCCAAACAAAAGTATTTTCATTTAAAGTTCACCACTAAATTGAAAAGGTGTTTTATAGCCTTTATGAACCAGGGCATTAGTACATAAAGCAAAGAATTAGTTACACAGAATATAAAAGAATAAGGTAAAAATCAATACAATAACTTTAACCACATTTTTTCCATGGAATATAATGAATAAAAACACCTCCATGGTTACCTTAGAGTCATTGACTGTGGAGGTTTTTATAAAATACACTTGAAAGGTAGAACATTTTAAATACTGCAACAACTTCATTTTATTAAAACTGTTTCATTCCAAGTTATAAAATTTTTAACTCAAATTTCAAATACTATTTACAAATGAAAGAAAACCTAAATAGAGTTGGATTTTCTCTGTTCTGTTTAAAACAATTTCTACCAATCTCTTAGACCATGACGAAGGCCGTGTGACTCAAGTACAATATTAGAAAATCATGAATGGCTTAAATATTAAATAGTCTTTCAAGAGGGTAGTAAGATGAGTAAAAAGCCTTTTGCGAACAGTCTGAATAGAGGAGGCTATCATCACTGGCTCTACCTTTTGCTTAAAGTACCTGGATCTTGAGACACCAGCTCGGGGTCCTTATCTGAAGTCGAAGGACAAGTCAGGATAATCCAAGTTACCTTTGAGACATTCAGGTGTTGGTGATAGATGAGATGTAGGGATTTCAAAAGTAAGGAGCGTAAAGGAAAAAAATTTGAGCCAAATGCCAGAAATCACCATAAAAGATGAGTCATCAAATAAACATAACGATCAACGAAGATGTGAGTAAAGCACGAATAAACAATGAGGCAAATGTTTTAAGCAGTAGAATGGGAAAAAGGAAACAATGTATCCAGTTAGAGCTAGTAAGACAATAAAAGTATTAAACATTTGTAGCATCAGTCTGACTTCGAGATTTCTTTGGCAATGTTTGACATGTGCATTATTTTGTGTATCATGTGATAGTAAGTGCTGGGACCCAAAAGACTCACCTGTGCATTAAAAGGTTACATTACAAATTGCACAGATTTTGATCAACTGAAGAGGGACTTCAAAGTACTCCATGCCGAAACATATTTTTGCTTTTAAAATATATTCTTTAACAGTCACTAATGTCATATTACTTGCAAAATGGTTTAATCAAAATCCCAGATGCTAATTCATGAACATGTTATTTACAAGTAGCATTTAGTAGTCAGATTTCACTAAAGCAAAACCCTCCTGAGTTTCGTGTTATGAAATACAGAAAAAGCCAGAGAGTGGATATTCAAATTTTTGCCAACAATCCTTTCCACATTTAGCAATTCTATGGCTGTTACATACCGCTATGAGTCATACAAAGAAGAAAAATCCCTGTCCAGAATGCCAGGTCAACAGGAAATTTTAAAACTGCAAAGAGATGAACCATAAGGTCATACTGGGAACGAGGTCCTCGCACACTGAGCTTTTACTATTTCATAGTAAAATGTGCATATGTGTGCCTGGACTTTTATTCATACGGAACATGCATAACAGAGATTACAACCACAATGGACTCTATTCTTTGAGACAAAAGAATGGACAGATGAAAACAAATCTGGATAAGATTCAGTGAATCAGCTCCAGAAAATGGAGGCAAGTATTTCTTATTATTGTGTTCTTATACTAACACAATAGGGCCACGTATGCAGAGTCAAAGCTTGGTAGAGACCTAAATCAATTATCGCTTCCATGCTCAACCACTTAGGTCACCGGTTTGGAAAGAACATTCAGAATTACTGAATGTTACTGAATGTAGGAGGTAGTACATGGAGCAATCTTCATGTTTCCATCATAAAATGCATAATATTAAACTCTAAGTGTACTCACTTCGTTATTTACTCTCATTCCTAAACTCATAAAATCAGAGCATCCTTCCTATAACGTGGCCCAACTGAGGCTTTACCACAAGAGCAAGTCATTCCAAGCTCTGGCCTTCCTGAGCAATACGTAAAACTACGAAGGTCTGAGAATCACAGACCAAAATCTTATGTCCAGACCACTGAGAATAAAATCTAAAGTTTGGAAAGATTACCAAGTGTGAATTTACTTCCAATGACTTCAGTGGTTAATATCAAGCTCTTTGAGTTAACTCATATTCTCTATGTAGTGGAAAGCCTGAGTTTCCCTTTGCCATCATCAAAATAATTCAACTATTACTTTTCCCATATTTACTGTATTGGAGATGTACTCTTTTTTAAAAAAATTAAAGTGTATTGGGGTGACAATTGTTGGTAAAGTTACATAGATCTCAGGTGTACAATTCTGTAATACATCATCTATATATCACATTGTGTGTTCACCACCCAGAGTCAGTTTTCTTTCCATCACCATATATTTGATCCCTTTTACCTTCATCTACCACTCCCCTCCTCCCTTACCCTCTGGTAACCACTAAACTATTGTCTGTGTCTATGAGTTTTTGTTTCTTCATTTGTCTTGTTCCTTTGTTGTTTTCAGTTTTATATCCCACATATCAGTGAATGTGTCCTTTGATAGATGATTGGCTAAAGAAGATGTGGTATATACACAATGGAATTCTATTCTGACATAAGAAAAGATGAAATAATGCCATTTGCGACAACATGGATATTTATTCCATGAGGCTGTCCCTTTCTTCTAAACCCATTCTTTTTGAAAAGTGATCTAATGACCCTCTATCTATCCACCCACATTGGTTATTAAGCTGATAAAATATCAAAGCCCAGCCTCAACTTCTACATAACAATTTTTAATGATATGATAGAGCTCAGGAATTTGCATTTTAACAAAACTTGAGAATTGGTGCTAGGGACATATGACCCTCTACTGCTTTAATTGTGACACCTAATTCAGATACTCTACTAATGTTAATATCAAAATCTTTAAATGACATTTTAATTTTAAAACTTGTCCTTACAGAGGGTCCACTGACTTAATTCAGAGGGCTTACTTAACCCCAATTTTTATTGCCATCTATATAGTGCCTGCAAAAGAATAAGGCTTAACTACATATAGAATCTAGCTTGTGGCATCACAAATGACTGGAGCAAAGATGGTCTTTTTACAAGTGATGCTGGACAACTGATTAGCCATTTGGAAAAAGAGAAAATTAGAACCATCGCGCACACTGCACAGAAGAATTCCAAATGAACCAGGGAAATGAACAGGGAAAAGTCCTATTTCTCTCCTCACTACTCTCACTCTATTACCACACTCACAACATTTCTGACACCAGGTGTATGGGTTTCCACACCAAGCACTTCTGACACTAACTCCCTGCAGTTAGTGCAGTCCCCACAGGTTAAGGGCTCAGTCCCACAACACGACCCCCACTTCAGACTCTAATCGCAAGAAGTAGGTTCTCAGGTTACTCTCAAATTCTGTTTTCCTTGGCTACCAATCAGAGATTCCTGCAACTCTTCCCTCAGGTTCGACAGTTTGCTAGAGCAGCTCACAGAACCTAGGAAAACATTTTACTTACTACTGCTGATTTATTACAAAGAATATTGTAAAAGATACAGGTGAAGAGATACATAAGGCAGGTTCCAGAAGGGTCTTGAGCACAGGAGCTTCTGTCCCAATGAATTTGGGGTGCATCACCCTCCCAGCATGTGGATGTGTTCACTAACCCTGAAGCTCTCCAAACCCCACAGTGTAGGGATTTTTAGGGAAGTTTCATCCCATTGCCACGATCATTTATTAACGCAATCTCCAGCCTCTCTCCCCACTCTGGAGGATCATGGCTTGGTCCTCCTAGAGACCAGCCCCTTCCAGGAGTTCACCAAGAGTCACCTCATTAGAACAAAAGACGTTTCTATCACCCAGGAAATTCCAAGGAATTTAGGAGTTCTGTGTCAGGAACCAAAGTTAAAGGCCAAATATTAGCAGGACCAAATGCACACATACATACATACATACATACACACACACACAAACATATATACATATACAGCTTTTTTTTCTTATTATTTCACAATCAGAGATCTAAATGTAAAAAATAAAACTATACAAGGACCAGGAGGGGAAAAGATGGGTGAGTTCTTCTATAAACCGGGTGGGAAAAGTCTTTCTAAAAATCCAGATGCAATTGAAGCAAAGAGTAATAAATTTAACTAAATAAAAATTTAAAAATTTTACAAGGCCAAAAATACATAAAGTCAAATAAGAAAGTACAAACGAGGATAAAATACGGTATATATGTGTATGTATATATGCATATGTATGTGTGTATATACACATTATGTGTGTATGCATACATATGTGGACAGAGAAAGAGAGTACACAAATGATCAGACAAATTGCATAAAATGTTAACAATAGATGAAACTGGATAAAGGGCAAACAGTTGTCCTTTGTGCTATTTTTATTCAAGTAACTTTTCTGTAAATTTGAAATTCTTTCTGTAAATTTTAAAATATACTGATGCCCTATCAGTGAATTTCATGATATGTAAAGGGTAATGGAGAAAATCAGTGTATGGTAAAATAAACACTTAGATATTAAAAATGATCTCTCAGGAGGCTCGCCTGAAGGTAGACAAAATGAATGGAAGGAAAAGAGATGTGAATATTCACTTACATTAGAAGGTAAAGGTCAGTCAATGATAGGTGGCAACATCAAAGGTAATAAAACGAGCTATCCCACTGATCCAGAGGGAGGCAAAGAGCAAGTGCCTGTCTCTCTGCAGCATTCAGCACTCTTCACTCAAACTCCCCAGGATCCAGTTCTCCAGGAAGTAGCTACCTTTCCAAAGCATGACATTCATCCATTCAGCTTGTTCTTACATTTCAAATTGTTGACAATTAAGCCCCATGATAATGTCGCTCCTTTGGACCTTCAGATGATATTGTCTTTGTTAAGGTGGATATTTTACTGCCATGACGAGAATCACAACTACCTGATAAATGTATTCTACAGGAGAGAGCAAATACAGAGGACTGAATTCTCTTTACAGTTTCTTTATGACTCCTCTGGACATTAGGGTGATAGATCTAAGAAAACACTATTAAAAGAGGAACTGAAGTTTTATGATGTCTATGGGAGAAACATTCAAACCTGTAGAGAATTTTTATGAGTTTATTTGAGCCAAATTGGCGACAACATGCTGGGGAGCAAGATCACAAATGCTCCCACTTCTCTCAGGCATTTGAAATTAAGGAGGGAATGTCTAAAGCAAGGCTGGGATTGGATTACAGGACAGTTAACAAGATTATGTGCTCTATTGATGGTGGTTGTCACTTATTTCGATGGTGTGTTAACCTAGATGCACAGAAACAATGGACAGAGCTTGCTGACGGCAACAATAAACCTTTTATTGGGGTGTGACTAGCCACCATGACCTGCCCGGTAGGAATTTATGATCAGATCACCCTGTGAGGTTACTTTCCATGGAACCCCTTTTTCTGTCCACAATGACAAACTGTGAACATCTTTGATGGGAATTTTAAACTTCTGATCCTCAAAGTAAAAACAAATGAAGAACAATGAGAAAAAAAACTTCTAACTGCTCTGGATATCCCCAGGTGACCCAGTAAGAACCTTTTCCTGTAATTTGGTAATTGCTACAATCTTTATCCTTTTTCTCCCTGCCCTAATATCTTTTAGAGAGGATAAAACTAAGCAATAACATTTATTTTAAGTAAAATACTGGCAGTCAAAATGTGTATTAAGTCTAGTCAAGACCTCTAAAAGATACCACTAGTACTTTTAAGTGAACATGGTAAGAATCCCTTCTAGTAGATTTACAAAAAAAGGAACACTCATACAAACAGGCAAATAAAACACAGAAAGGATAGGATGAAAGAAAGGAAAAACCAGCCGAGATGAACACTAATGGCAGAATAAGGACAGAAACCATAAAGGTACATAGCTGAAACCCTTTGAAAGGTCAGAGAGTGAAATTAGAAAGGGGGGACAAGGTATTTGTTCTAAATAGGCCAGCTGGAACGCAATGTTCTCTGATTTTTATAGAATAGACCTAGCAAAGAAGCCCAGCCAACACATGATGAGGGCCAATAATTTTAAAGCCAGCATATTTTGTTTAGGAGATGCTACAAGAACCTAAAGTCCAACAAAGGAAAGGTTTGCATTGCCAATTTGAACACACCTACAGCCACAACACTTAGTTTAAACATATAACTCCCATTTGCAGATTAAACATACTGGAAATGTATCAGAATTTAAAACACATACCGAAACTACTCCATCAATGCCATTGTGAGACAATATTTTTGAATATTTTAGATCACTGAGGAAAGGGACAGTTTCATTTTGTAAGCAGTCTGCAATTTCTTTTTACTTCTTAGATGAAATTTAAGAGAACTATGTTAGGGAAAGCAAAATAGCTTTAACAACTTACTGAGTAAAACCTAAACCACATTTTTGTGACAGAACTCTATCCATATAGTGTTACGAAAATTGCTTAATCCTAGAAATGAAAACCAACTCTTCTTAGTCACCTGTTTTCTTTCTTTCTTTCTTTCTTTCTTTCTTTCTTTCTTTCTTTCTTTCTTTCTTTCTTTCTTTCTTTTTCCCTCTTTCTTTCTTTCTTTCCTTCTTTTTTAAGTGTTTGCTCTCACTAAAATTTTCCAAGATTCATATATTTGGCTTTTCATCTTTCTGCAATACTGAAAACGGGCTCATGTTTCAATATTTTTAATATAACTTGCTTTCTTCTAGGAGATGGTTCTAATAAGAATGCTTCCTGAAATACAGATAAGAACAAGATGTTATCTTAGCTCTAACATACACACGCAAGGTCCAGCCCATGTGAGCTAGGATATCACTCCTTGAAATCGTATTAAACACAGTTCTAAATCTGCCTAGGTTGAGTTGTTGCTTTAAATCTCTGCATCTTTTAAATTACGAATTTTTCAGATTTCATGTAACCCAATTTGTTGCATATGGTTATTACTTTTTAGATTACATCTCACATGTGGTCAATTCAAAAATAAATTTGCCAGGAATCAGTTGCTCATTGCCTCTGCAGCACTCTCAAGGTTAGGTGACTCATTCCTTCAGATTTTTCCTTTTCCTGACCCAATCCATTAGATTCTAAACTACCCAATTAGGTAATTAAAGGGTCAAGTACAGACCCAGCAATCTCTGGAAACAACGTTGCTAGGGCAACAGAGTGCTGTCTTAGAGATACATTTCCCTACCCAGTTCTTCTTTACCCTGCTCACCCTCCCTCTCTGTAGGAAATCACAAAAGAAGGAACCTTGATCCCACCCCCAACCAGTGCAAGGCACTGCTTGGTATTTTGAGACTAGCTACCGTATTTCCCCAAAAATAAGACCAGGTCTTATATTAATTTTTGCAAAAAAGACGCATTAGGACGTATGTTCAGGGGATGTCCTCCTGAAAAATCATGCTAGGGCTTATTTTCTGCTTAGGTCTTATTTTCAGGGAAGCATGGTAGGAAGGTTGATGGAGGCTAGCAACTAGAAACATGTTCAACTAGAAACATGTGAAAAAAATGGGAGCAATTCATTAATGAGAAACCGTGTGTGAAAACCTTCAGAATGCGATTTTGGGCATCTCATAAATCAAGAATCCAAGAACCTTCTCCTCCAGTTGTACACAGTGCTTAAGTGGACTACGTTGAAAGTCAATGTACAATAACTGACTATTTTTATAGTATTAGTCTAAACAACTATGTTTTTCCTTTCTGAGGTTTTGTAAAGATAATTCTTTCCTTTCTAATGTAAATATTATTGAACCGTTAAATGATCACAAAAAGCTTTGAGGCATTTACTTTATGGGGCCATAAAATTGTCTAATCAGAAGAAAGAGGTTGCTTGTTGTAGGCGGGGTTCCCCAAAACAGATGCTGAGATGGATTTGGGATCAGCACCTGTGAAGGGTAGAGTGGGGGACAAAGCTGCATTGGGCAAAGGAAAAAGAGGGACTTGGATGCAAGTCCAACAAGTGTTGGCCAACCCAGCTGGAAGCTCTGGCAAGTAAGGCCCGTCAGAGGTGGCCCACACTGGGTGGAAATGGCTGGGGAGGCTTTTATATCTCTGCCCATCTCCGTCACTAGAGGTGGGCTGCGTGGGCAGAGGGAGATGTGCTCAAAGCAGCTCTCGGCAGCTGTGGCAGACACAGAAGGGTATGACAACTGTGAATTGTCTGCTGACAGCAGTCCCCTCAGCTGGCCAGCAAGCTCTTCCTTACCGTAAGATCCAGGCCACACTCTCCACGTCTACCATGCCGATACGTAGTAACTGACCAGACTAGCGTCCTACCTACTTGTCTCTATCAAAGTCACCTGTACCCTCTGCTTTATAAAGACATACCATTGAAGTAAAACCATTTAAACAAAAAATGTTTAACCACTTTTAAAAACACAGAGGAAGTCATTCTCAGGGAGGCCCGCCTTGAGCTTGTCCCCATGTTTGTGAAGCCTACTTTCCTCCGCTAAGGGTGGCAAGCATTCTCCTCTGTTAAAATTACCTGTAGCATCTGTTCCTCAGCCTCAAGCTCTGCAGCTTGCACCAGGTTTGTGAACCTCAGAACGCATAGCCGGGGTTGGCTGCCAGAGTGTCCTTCCTCTTCAAATACCTTCAGGAACTAGAAGACGGGAGCCAGAGTGAGTTCTGGCTTGCCAGTCAGTTCCTGACCTACAAGGGTAAGTGTTTTCGGGTTGATTATGTAAACGAGCTCCATCGGCCCCTCTCAAACACGGCTGCTGCAGCTGCTAAGCTGTGAACGCGCCTAACAACCCCTCCGCAATCAAGCTGCCCCTACAATTTTCTTTCCTCCTCTAGCATAATCATCTTTACCACCCAGCCACGGGCAGTGTGGGGACAAAGCCAGGAGAGCAGTTTCCAGGCTCTCGGCCTCACGTGGAAAGGTGCTGGCTTAGTTATTAGATGGCCATCAGCTGTAATCAGTTGGCCATCTGCTGTGGCTGGGTGGCCATCAGCTGTTACCGGTTAGCCATTAGCCACAAATATAACTGCCATGACTACGCTTCGGGGGTGGCGGGGGTGGTTGGCAGAGAAGCGGACTGCAGATTGTGTTGATCCTACTTCATATGTCTTGCCTGGCTGCCAGTGAGACTGGGGGGCAGGAAGACCCCTCGTTGGGGTACTGGCGGATGTTTGTTTTTGTGTCTCGACCAGCCGCCATCGAGAATATAGTGGTATGACTCCCCTATCTATGGTTCCATTGTTGTTCCTTTTTGGCCTCACCATATCCTGCGTTCTTATGCTGGGAGCTGGAGCTGAGTCCCTGCATGACAGGCAGGCACTTGGCTATGTTGCTATGGGGATTCCACTGAAGACAGTCACTTGTGAACAGGCACAGGTTTTAACAGCCCACTCCAGTCTAATGGTTTGCTTTTGCCCCTTCAATCTGAACATGGTGACACCAAGGGGCACAGAGCATGGACTCCAGAGAATCCCCAGGTCAACTTGTTGCCACTAGTTGTAGCAACTTTATTAAGTAACAGCTTTATCATTCAGTCTCTTTGAAGCAGCTCCTTTGGCTCTTGATTGTCATCCTAACGCTGATCCTCTTCCCCACAGCTGTGAGTCTTTGAACAAATCTTTTCTAGATCTCTTTTTTCTCATGTGAAAATGGGGAGGGCGTGTGGTCGGGGCGTTAATGACTAACTCCAAAATTCCAGGTGCTAGGATACCACGGCACATATCCAAAGGGACTCTATTGGAGCTCTGTTCCCTATGGTGAGTCAATCTCTCTGCAAGTAAAAATAAAATTTAAATCACCTATTTAATGATGCTCAGAGGCCCAGACAATAATAAGATTATATCTCAATCCAAAGCTGTGGTTTTAACAAGAGATCAATCAGTATACCACTTTTGGTGTGTTGTCATACAGGGTTGAGATTATCTATGTACTCTTTAAACCCACTAAAAGTTTGCTTAAAACGAACAAGAACCTAACTTTGGTTCTTCAAAAGTTCATTCAAAAAAAAAAAGCAAACTCAAAGAAAAATGGTAGTGAATCCATTCTCAGCTTTTGTACTGGATGACACTGACACCTGCTGGCCTCCTTCTATGCAGACACACTCGGGAAAGAGCACATTTTGCAAGATGCTACTACTATCTATGAAAATACCTGTGATCTAGAACTGCAGAGTTATTTGGAAAGAACTACATCAGGGCATTTATGCAGGACACAAGTATATTTCAGTGATACATTTAGGGACTAGGGTTAAGGAAATAATATGTCAATAAATTTCAGTGAGAGATACTCAAAAATTCTTAAATAAAAAATGATTCTAAATTTTCCTCATAATTTATAAGATTCTTTAATCTGTTAGTGATTACTATGTGTTTATAGAAAATCAAGGTGGCAGATAATATAAAAGAAAATGAAAGAGAAACCAAAAAACCGGGGGGGTGGGGAATATAGGGAGAGAGAGAGAGAGATGAAGACAGAGAGCTTGGGGTAGACTTTAAAAAAGGGGGTAAAATGTGAAAGGGAGATCCAGACCCACAGAGACAAGTACGAAAGCAGACAGAGTCAGAGATATCTTGCGTTAGGAAGCCAGAGGGAAGATCATTCACTTTGCCCAAACAAAATTGCCCCATAAAGTAGAGAAAATGATCCCCGAGTGTTTAAGCTGTTTGTTGGCCGACGTAGCTCACTTAGCTGGCTGGTCTCCTAAACTTACCACTTTATCTTTGTGACACCAATGGCAGGAGGGACTGTATACAGCCCTGCAGTCCGTCTGCACACAGCTAAACATTCTCTGTAGGGAAGGACACATTTCCAAGTTTTATTTAAAAGGGGGCTTCTTAAGATGTCACTGCACACTTTCTGTTCTTATCAATTTCCTGGCAGGAGGGTAGTGAGTGCGGCTGGGAAGGGGGATAAATGCAGCCAAGGCATTTATATGGGGACTGGGTGATTCCACCTCAATGAACTCCAGGACAGCAATCAATGAATTACAACATATTCAGCTGAAATAAAAAATAACCTAGAATTAATCTGATATACTGAACGCTATAACAATATATATACTTCCTGTGCTATAATTTTTCTGATCCTTTAAAGTAGAAGTCAGAAGACCAGCCTTCTCCTCCTAGCTCTGCTGCTTCTTTAGAAGTCATTGAACTTCTCTGAGGCTCTCTTTCCTTGTCCATAAAACGGAGACACCAACAATCTACACTGTCTACCTTGGAAGATTATGAAGACCAAATGAAGTGATGTCTGTAAAAGCACTAAAAAATTTTTGAGCTATTCTAAACTATGTGAAATCAAAAAAATTCTCCCTGGACAAGCGAAGAGTGAACAGCCTTGGAAAAGAGAAAGATGCTGAACAAGGGCCATGTGCAAGCAGAGAAAGCATTCCCAAAGGAACCCCATCCTGCCTCGTGGCTGGGTAAGAGCTCTCAGAAGCCATGGTAACGAGCCCTAGATACATCGGTAGCAAACGGAAATATTGACACACAAGTTTCCTCTCTGGCTCGCAATGTTGATTGAAATAAATGCCCTATCTGTTCCTCATTTGAACAAGCTGTGTTCAGGTTAGTTTTAAATTATCACGGGGGGAAAAAATGACAGTACCTTTCCAATCAGTATAATTGTGAATTAGAAGTGATTGTGAGAGCTGCCAGAGAGCGGCCACATGAAGCTGCTCCTATGAGAAGGGTCCATCCTCGGTCAGAGGTGTGTCCCTGACCATCACCTGGTTTTGTGAGCATGTGACTCAGGCTGCAGAACAGGGATCCTGGACAGAGATCCATTTTTCTCAGGTCTGGGCATCACCACCTCCCAAGCAAACATTTGATTCCATGGAGACAGAAGCCATATAGCAGGGCATGAATCACAGAGTGATGTCACCGCTTATGTGTTTTTCCAGTTATTAGGGATAAGTCCACTCCCACACAGGACTGAGCAAGTTCTTTTAAAATTTAGAACTTTGAGAACTATACAGAATGAATTTTTACCTTAGAAATAATCTCATAATTGTACCCAAAAAAGAAGAAGCTGGACAAGCAGACTCTGAAATTTCGTTCCAGAATGATGATACTGGTTTTTGTTTTTATTTGCACAGCTATATAAAAAAATGGATCTAATTCTAAGTCTACAAACCTCAGCAGAGTCCAAACAGGAAACATACTCATAGATCCAAGATAGGCGAGAAGATCAGAGCTTCAATTTATATTAATTTTTTACCTCATCCTTTTAGAAATTATAATTTCGTATACATTTTATGATTGCATAATAGAATACCATAATGCATTTAAATCACTTATAGATGTACATGATATATAAATAAAATTGTTCATTAATATCAGTGCCTCATCCCAAAAAGTCTGCAGAACACAGAAATATAATAATATTTAGAGAGTATACTCTATTAAATACTGTCATGTAGAAATCTATGTGTTGTCTAGTAGGTTGGTTGATCTTAAAAGCTCAGTTCTGTCCCAAGCTTACATGTGTCATAGACTAATACTAAAATTCTAAAACTCGTATCCTAAGTGAGATCACTAAGACAGTGAAAA
This sequence comes from Rhinolophus ferrumequinum, assembly GCF_004115265.2. NCBI lineage: Eukaryota > Metazoa > Chordata > Mammalia > Chiroptera > Rhinolophidae > Rhinolophus > Rhinolophus ferrumequinum. The sequence goes on along the minus strand of NC_046286.1, from coordinate 21,481,546 downwards.
TGAATTAATATCATTCAACAGTGACTAAAAGCAAAAAAACTAATGGAGCTCGGTCTAGTGGCATTCCAGATATCAGCATATAATACACCTATAACCTGCTTGCAAAGCCATGAAAACACTAATGTCACACATATGGTGTTATGTTTATATATTTCTCCACAGAAATTCTGTCATGGCATTGTAGCCCTTTAAGGCTGTTAAAGGAACAGAGAGAAAGACAACAGGCCCAACATAAAGTGACTTGTTTTAAGGCCCCACATCAGCAAACCAAGACTTAATACCTCACCTAATTATAGTTTCAACTTTCCCCAGGAATATGACCTTTTACCAGCCAATCTACAATGTCCTAACTGCACTAGGGGTAATCTCCAAGAGGCGCTGTCGTACGGGAGACCCTGCTAACCGCGCCATGTGTCATGCAGGGTGACAGGCGGGGTCTCTTCTGGGGTCTGTAGTCCCGCTCCCAGCACAAGAACGCAGGATATGGTGAGGCCAAAAAGGAACACCCAGGGAGCCATCGGTAGGGGAGTCATACCACCATACTCTCGCTGGCGGCTGGGCTGGAGACACAAGAGGCAGGAGCTACACTATCCACAACCTGCCATGCTAGCTGCAATCCGCTCTTGCTAGCTTAGCCACCATCTTCTTGCTAGCCCCCAATTTTTTTGCTAGCGTAGCCACAGCAGTTATATTAATGACCAATGGCTCACTGGTTACAGCTGACGGCCAACTAGCCACAGCTGATGGCCATCCAATCACAGTTGATGGCCATTTACTACCTGAGCCAGCACCTTTCCACGTGAGGCCAAGAGCCTGGAAACTGCACTCCTGGCTCTGTCCCCACAGGTCCCTTCCATTCCCCTTAAAACGGTGACCTTGCCTAAAACAATGCATTTTTTGCTAATAATCCCTCACCCATCTTTAAAAAAATGTCACTTTCTGCAACTCGATGGAGCTCCCTTCTATTTGTCAAATAAGATGCTGCCCAATTCATAGGTCATTTAGGGAAGCCAATTATATCTTCAAATTTTACTTGGATGAATTTTGGTTTTTCACCAAAGCTAAACTACAGTTGAGTATTTCTTTAATCCAAAGTCTGGGATATTCAAGAACTTGATCTTCAGAATAACACAATCAAGGGCAAGAGAAGCTGAGATGGTGACCGTGTCCTCATCAGAAAAGTGCAGCACCTCTTTAATTGGACCTATCTGACATACCTGAGGAATTACAGACAGAAAAGGTGATAAAACATTGGCTTAAATACAGCACCAAGGGGCCGTCTCTCCCTGTTATGTGTATAACTTACTGTTACTACATGATTCACTTTCCAGAAGGAGGCGCCTGTCAGAGTTGAGTCATCAGCAGAATCAGATGAGCCAGGTTCCCAGACAGTGCCTTCCTGTGGGGCAAATATTAACTCATCAAGTCCCTTTTACTTTATTACTCTAGTTTTGAATTTTAAATCAAAAGTATCTACAGGGCCCTCCATTTGCCTCATTATGGCGGAATCCAACCCCCCAAAGACTTGGAGATGTTGACTTCCTCCAGATTCAATACAATTGGGATGGCCACACCCCAACCCTTCTGGCATGACTCTCTTGGGAAAGTGCTAATGAGGAAGGTTGTAAATTCAACTCCTCAGTTACTTCCAAGGACCAAAGCTAACAGAAAATGCATTTCACAGGTAAATTGCAAAACGTTTTCAAAATTGTGCTTCAATTAATATACAATTAATATAAGGACTTAAAGAAGAAAACATTGCTACTTATCAGCTTAATTGTCTAACACTATTATTTACACCAGTTCATGGTTCAGAGAAAAGTAGAGGCTTAACTGGCCTCAGTAAGTCCTCAGCTTACATTTTTTTCCCCTAAATTCTGCTCCTTACTCTGATAAACCATGTTAAAGAGAAAACCACAGGCTCAAAATACCATCACTTGTGCTAAAGCCCATGATACCAAATCTAGATGTAATACCTGACCTAACTGCTGTTTCAACCTCTCCCAGAGATATAACCTTAATCAACCAATCTGGAATTTTTCTGGTTATCACCAGTAAGGTATCTGTCATGTGGGCCCTCTCCATCTCACTACAGAAAGAAGCAATCTGCATAATTAAAATCCTTGTCATTCTCTTCCCCCCAAAATATGTCCTGGCCTAAAAAAAATAATTCTTTCTTTTCTGCTTTTAAGAGCTCCCATGACCCCACGTTCCTATAAAACCTTCCATTTTGATGTTAAATCACTATACTGTATACCTGAAACTAATATAACCAATGTAAGATTGTATACCAACTATACTTAAATTTATAAATATCTTCCATTTTGTACAACCCCTCAAGAGCCCTTCTAGTTGCTACATGGGGTGCTGCCTGATTCATGAATCGCTTAATAAAGCCAATTAGATCTTCGAATTGAATTTTGTTCTTTATCAACCATGCTTACTCAAAATTCCACCACCATAAAATTAATAAATTAATCTGTCCATCAAAAATCGAATCCCTACATGAACATTGATAAAAGCCAGATGTCAAATGTGCTAGAGCGTTCTTTTAAATTAAATTAAGGGCTCCTCATGTCAAAAAGTCAAGGTCAATTTCCTTTAAAATATTGCCACATGCAGAACAATTTAAAGAAAAAAACTCTCTAAGTAATAAGTAAGTGCCTTTAGAGATCCTATAGGCATTACTTTCTTCTTGTACTTAATGCAGAAAATACTCAAAGCTGAATAAACTTCATATTCTCAAGAAAGCCACCAACACCTGGGGACTAGACACTCCCTGGAGCTTATTAAGAGACAGCCATCTGGCTCATTACCTCCAGCCCAAGTCCAGCACCAGCCACACCTCTCAGCTATCCTTACCATCACCACCACCACTACCACCACCACCACCTGCCAACACAGAACTCAAAAAACCCCATGCTGAAGAGCACAGGCCCCAAATTCAGACAATCTAGTTCCAAATCTTAGCTTTTCCACTGGCTAACATGTGACCTTCACAAGCTTTTTAAAAAGTAACTTATTGTATTGGTGTGAGGAGTGAGTTAATAAGTGTAAAGGACATTCAGTACTCAATTATAATGACTGTGGAGGCTGAAGAGAGGCAAAGGGACGGACTTGTCCAAGGTAATGAGGCTGTGCTCCCTCTTGGAGGGAGGAAGAGAGTGATTTCTCTCCTGAATGAAATCAAGTGACAGAGGTTTCAAGAGACTCCTTAAGAGAAACTGTGGGTGCCGCAGGAAGGGGAACTGGCATCTCTCACAGTTGGATGTCTGCTTAGCTACCTTACAACTACCTAGACAGGAAAAAGTAAATCGGACAGAAATGGCAGATGGGAAAGACGAATGGCATGCATGAGGTTTGCCTAAGCACGGATGTGGGGTTTCCTGTGAGCACCATGGAAGGTAGCTGAATTTAAACATTCTTGCTGGTTCTCTACCTAAGACAGCTGCCAACTGGGCAAGTAGACTGTGAGATGAGCCTCAGCAGAATATGAGCCAAGGGGTGTTAGCAGAACAAGAGATGGATGGAGTCAGACCTCTGATGGGGAACTGGGCAGTGGGGAGGCCCTGGGCCCTCAGAGACACTTACAGAGGAACCCCAGGTCTTTGTAACTGTCACACAGAGAGAAGCAACCACCACCACTAGAGCAGACTGTTCGTGCACTAGTTAACAGACTTTTGCCCTTTTCCACCTCTGTCCTTGAATCCTCAATGTATCAGACCTAAAAACAGGAGGGAGGAGGCATTGGGAGGCAGTCACACACCCACCCCCACTCCAGCCTGGCCAGTGGGTAGAGAGGGGGAAGCTTTAGATTGCATGTGAAATTAGTATTTAAATTGTACTGAACTGGGGCTTTTAAATGTCCTAATAATGTCTGCAAAGTTCGTGCACACGTTTCAGTCATTAAAAGGCAGCATGTGAGTTTGAGAGAGCGTGGTTGGAGTCGATGCTAAGAGACAAAGAACCCTGTTTTGTGTTTGAATTTCAGTGAGTAAATACTGATGAATAAGCCGGTTAGAAGAGCATCATACTGATTACAGAAGTCATTAACTCCTCAATCCAGCTTTCTTATTGATACCACACTGTACATGTCTTACACAAAAGATTGAAAATATTGCACAAGTGTAATTGCCAGGAACTATCCTTATAGGGGTCTATTGGGGTTTCTGCCTACCTCATAATCCTTATTCTCTGAAATCTGATCCCCGCCCCCAAATCACAGGACTGGGTTTCAAGTTTCTCTCTGTGCAGGGAAGGCCCTGCTTCCACCACAGCTCATCGGACTAGCAGGGGGTCAGTCACCTACCCAACCGGGATCACCTGATCAGTGGGGATCACCTGACCAATGGGGATCTCCTGCTCTTCAAAATCAAAAACCCAAATGTCCATCATATTAAAAACCAAAACAAAACAAAAACCCTCTACAGAGATACTTCTGTGAAATCAGGGCAAAAAAATTACTTGTATTTGTCTAATAAAGTTAGAATTAAGTTCCTCTTTGCTTTGGGTTTTTGGGGTTTTTTAATAAAAACTCAGTTCTACATTATTTATTTGGCATGAGGCATCACCACTAATCTATTTATATAATTTATATCCAATTTGTTTGATTTATTGTTACTTATTTTTTTGTTAACTTAAACTTTTTGAGTTTTAAACAACAAAATATGTTAGACCAAATCTGGTTTTAAAATTGAAAAATATAAAGCTCCTCAAGCTAACAAGTCTTGATTTTTTTCTTCCTTTTCATCTTCAGTTTCAGTGCTTATAAATGGGTTGGCGTATTTTAATCCCATGTGTAGTAAAAATGTTGTGTTTTAGACTTTGGGGTCTTATTTCCATCTTTATAAAGATAAAACTCATGAAATAGACCAGTGGTCTTCAAAGTGTGGTGCACACACCACAGGGACATGTACGCACACAAAAATCCACTAAAGGACAGGAAAGACATTAGAATTTCAGTTAATTTTGATCATAGCCTTTTATATTTCAATTTTTCTATATGGATGCCTTACATTGATATAATAGATCAATGCAGTATTCGGTATATAATTTATAAGAAAGCAGATACACATATGTTGGGTTGGCGTGCTCAAAAATGATAGGAGTACTCTTGAAAAATGTAGGCCACTGAGGCAATAAATTGCCTCTCTTTCTTGCCGTCCTGCTTTTCAATCATAGAGCATAGTGCCATCTGGTGGTACCTGAAATAATGCATCTGTGATACTTCAGTAATTTCTTGTCATTCAGATCACAAGACAAATAAATAATAACGTTCCAAATAAGTTACATACAACGTTAGCTATATCGTGGGAAACTCTGCAAACTGTATTTCTATAGTTTCCTTCTGCTTCTTCTAGGCTCTTTTACTCTGTCTCCCTTAAAGGTAGATGCTTTCGTCAAGTCACCCGTCTTTCTTCCTTGCCTCATACATACTTCTCTCTCTTCCTGGCCTGCCTTCCTTTCCAGTTTGCTTAGAAAAATCTTATTCTTCATTTAAAATTCATAGCATGGTCCTCCTCTTTGAATCCTCTCCTGAGAACACCAGCAAATTAGCTGCACCCTCCTCTATACTTCATACCGACCTCCCTTCAAGCACTCGTCCCACTGAGTTCTAATGATTCACTTCTATGTCTGTCTCCTTATCATACCATGCTTCCCCGAAAATAAGACCTGGCCAGACAATCAGCTCTAATGTGTCGTTTAGAGCAAAAATTAATATAAGACTCAGTCATATCATATTTTATTGTATTATACCTGGTATTATATTATATTATATTATATTATATTATATTATATTATATTATATTATATTATATTATATTATATTATATTATATTAAGACCCAGTCTTATATTATAGTAAAATAAGCCCCGGTCTTATATTCATTTTTGCTCCAAAAGACACATTAGAGCTGATTGTCCAGCTAGGTCTTATTTTCGCAGAAACACGGTACTAACTTCTAAAGAAGCACTTTCCAGTAAAAGGTAATATGAGCCACAAGTGTGAGTCATATATACCATTTAAAATTTTCTGGTACCCACCTGTGAACAGGTAACAAGTAAAATTTATCTTAATGATATATTTAATCCAAAATATCATTTCAACATATAATCAATATAAAAACATTACTAATGAGATATTTTACATTCCTTTTTTCATATTAAGCCTTCAAAATGCTGGGCATCTTTTACATTTATAGCTCATCTCAATTCGGAACAGCCACATTTCAAGCACACAATAGCTACATGTGTCTAGTGGACCGCATTGAACACTGTGTTACTCAAGGCAGAGTCTGGTATCTCCTTGCACTTAGTAAATGTTTAATAAATTCTTTAAAAATAAATAACTTTAAGCTGCCAATGCCACTAGATGTTTTTTGGGAAAAGCTGTCATGCATTAGGCCTCTGTTAAAAAAATACCACAAAGAGTCTACAAACAAGTCTCTCTTGTAGAAGAAGATAAGTCTGGACGTCTCTTTAGAATATTCAACACATTTTTATCACGTTTTAAATGTCTTCTCGCCTTGTCAGCACAGTACACCCTTTAAAAGCAAAGACCACTGTCTTATTCATTGCTGTATATTCAGTGCCTATCTTTATGGCTGGCACATTGAAAGTATTCTAAAAATATATTTGTTGATTTGGAAAATTGGAGAGCTTGGGTCAATATATGAAAGTCTGGCAATTAAGTTCGTAAACTCATTGCAATGATGTTGCTAACCATTTTTGATATCAAAGGGATTATTCATTATGAATTTGTACCAACTGGACAAACAGTTAACCAAGTTTACTATTTGGAAGTGCTGAAAAGGCTAAATGAAAAAGTTACACGACCTGAACTTTTCACCAACAGTTCATGGCTCTTGCATCATGACAATATTCCAGCTCACACTGCACTGTCTGCGAGGGAGTTTTTAGCCAGTAAACAAATAACTGTATTGGAACACCCTCCCTACTCACCTGCTCTGGCCCCTAATGACTTCTTTCTTTAACCGAAGACAAAGGAAATATTGAAAGGAAGACATTTTGATGACATTCAGGACATCAAGGGTAATATGATGACAGCTCTGATGGCCATTCCAGAAAAAGAGTTCCAAAATTGCTTTGAAGGGTGGACTAGGCACGGCTTTGGTGCATAGCTTCCCAAGGGGAGTACTTCAAAGGTGACCATAGTGATATTCAGCAATGAGGTATGTAGCACTTTTTCTAGGATGTGTTCACAAACTTAATTTTCACACCTTTGTATGTTCCATTTTTCTCTGAATTAGTAGATTTCATCTGTTTTTTTCCATTCATCTCAAAAACATGGAGCTCATAACTGTGTAAGTGTTTGAGGCAGAGATGGTTACAAAATATGATTCCTGCCTTCAGTCTAATGCACAAAAAAATTCCAAATTTAATCCCAGCTCAGGACTCTCCTCCCCAGAACACTCCAACACCCCATGTTCATGAGGAAGACTCGGCAACACACATACATAGAGCATTTCTGTCTTCCACACTCTCTCACAAGCATATTCTTGTGAGCTTCCTAACAACCAAGGGAAACAGGTGTTTCCACTTCCAATAGGCTCCAAAAAGTTAAATAACCCACCAAGTGTCAAAATATTAATATGTAACAGAACCAGTGGTAGAAACCATATGCTCTGACTCTTAAAACATATTTCCACAATTAGGGCTCTACCTCTGAAGTCTGAGAATGCATTTTTCAAGTCATGTAATCTTTCATTTATTATATTATTATTGTATTTAATGTCTGCTGTTTGTTTTTCTTTAATTTGTATCTTATGTGATTAGCACATGGTGATAAAAGGAAGAAAACCTCCTCCAGAACTCTGGATATTAAACCAGGGACACCAACACAGACTAAATGAGATTGGCACACTGCAAAAAACACCAGACACAGTGGCCAGGGCCTCAGGTACTGAAGAGCAGGCTGGGCACTGTGCAACTCTGCAAAGTGCCAGTTGGGTACACAACTTGCAAACCCCAGCTGGCAGCCTTGGCAGTGATTACCTCCCAGGTCAAAGCAGGAAAACAGCCCTAGAAACCAAATCCTGGTCCTAGAGCATAAATAAAAGCCGAAGGGGATGGGCCTCAGCCCCAATCTGGCCTTCACAACTAGAGGGTAAATGCCTTTAGGGCAGGAGCCAGGACCACGTTGTTTTCAATACTGTGCCCAATAGGCCTCATTCATGACTGAAAGTAAATGATCATATATTTCTTTAAAATGTGTGTGTGTGTGTGTGTGTGAGTGAGTGTGTGTGTGTGTGTCCAAGCGCTTTGCAAAAGACAAATGTTATGCAGGTCAATAATCACAAAATAAATACAAGTAGTTCTTTTCACTTATAAAGTACTTGAAAAATACCAGAAAATGCTGTGAAACACTCAGTTGGCATATAATCTGAGACCCATATCCACTTTTTAAAAGGGAATGGCTCTTAAGAAAGCCAGTTTTACTCATTTTGTATAGCTTTATAAATAATTTAAAGTGATCAGGAAAAACTTCTGAAGAAGTTTCATTCTAAAAAGAGAAAAATATCAAGAGTTACAACTTGTGACACAGGTTTAAGTGTGTAATACAGTACGATTTCGTGGGCTAAGCAATGCATCTTCTCTGTCATACCTTTGGCTGTTTGCCTCTTCCAGGTCCGCCAGACATTTTTGTGGAATTTCCACTGAACAGCCTGTCGGTGAAGGACCCTGAGAACACACAAAAATCTTATCAAACCTTTCCTCCTACAACTTACATTTGGCTTCGAAAGAAAAAAAAAAGAGAAAAAAACAACAGTGGATAAAAGTAATTGCATTTTCAATGATGGTCGTTCAGCTGCAACTTCTAGAGTCAAGGCTGGTTAATTCTTATTTGCTGACATGCGAGTCTTACCCAAGTTCACTTTCCACTACAAAGAATATGGAGAGGTACTCGGTCTCATTAAGCCCTCATTATTTTCCCTACTTTGATATGGTGTAATTTGTGAAACAGTTGGACTCTGCTGAACCGGAGCGATGAGGCCAGGACACTGGCTCACCCCTTGATTTCAGCCTTTCATTTGGTCATGACTTAGTCAAATCTAATGTTAAGGCTATCTTTTTCAATTAATGAAAATTAGCTATTTTGACTCAGGAAGAAAAAAGGAGGCTCTGTAATCCATTAAACTCAGACATTTAATATTTATGTAAGTAGACAGCTTTCTGCTAAGCCCTCTGGAGTATGCATATAAATTATGGTCCCTGCCTTCAAGGAACATACAATTGAACTGGGAAGACCATACACGTAAAAACATACACACACAAACACAGAGAGTGAAACAGCAATCTAAGGCAGTATATATACCCAGAGAGGCAGTAATGGGTGGGTAAAAAGGCAGATTCTGAGCCAGACAGTTTAGATTCCCATCCAGGTGCTACCATCCTGTGACCTTGTGTAACTTATTTAACCTTCTACACCTCTGTTTTCTCTGAGAAATGGAGGTGATAACTGGATTTAGTTCATCTGATTGTGTGATGAATAAATGAATCAAGAGCAGTTTAGAACATTGCTGGGAACATAATAGGCCCTCAGCTAAATAGAGAGTAGCTGTTATTATATAATTAGGAGCCAAAAAACATGGGACAGGAAGTGCTTTTGAAGTTCAAATAAGTGAGAAATCAGTATGGGTTGGTTAAAGAAGTTATGCAGAGGAAATATAATATCAGCATCGGAAGTAAGACTTGAAGAGGAAGATGATTGCCAGAGGAAGAAGAGAATTCAAAGGACCAGACATAGGACAATCTAGTTAGGGTAGTATTTTGTTCCCCATTGGAAAGTAGCGGGAGATGAGGTTGAGGGATAGACAGCTCATTGTGGAAGTGCTAGGTACCGGGATAAAGATTGTGGATTTTACCCTTTGGACAATAGAAAGTCCCTGCGGGTTCCTGAACAGGAGAATGATAAAATAAGAGTAGTTTTATTCTACGGTTTCTACAGTTAATTCTACGGTTTCTACGGTTAATTAAACCGTTTTCTACGGTTAATTCTGCAGCACTTGGAAGTGAGTCTTGGAGGGAAAGAGAGACTCAAGGCAGGGAAGCCATTCTTGGGGATGAGGAATAAGAAAGGAAAGACTCAGCACAGATGCTTTCATGAAAGAACTAGCCACTGACCTTGGTTACAGATTAGAGATGAGAGAAGGGGTTGGTTGATGGCATAAGTGACCAAGAGAATGATGGTGCTAGTGACACAAACAGGTAAATCAGGAAAGCTGACCTTATTTTGGAGCAGAGAGGAGAAAATCAGAATTTCCTTCTGGACCTAAAGACTTTCAGATAGCAGAAAATATCCAAAAAGAAGTCTCATAAGGGCAGAATGGAGAGTATAACATTGTTACAGAAAAGAGATCTGAGTTGGAGAAATAGGTTAGGCACCCTCAGGTCATGAAAGCCAGAAGAATGGATGGATCCACAGACAGGATTAACAGATACTAAGAATTAATAGTTACTAAGAAAAAAGACACACTTGGAAGAAAGAACATGGATTCTTCAAGAAGGGAATTTTTTTTTTTTTTTTACCTCAATGGCCGTGGTGGAGAAGAACTCAGAATGATAAAGGATGACAATTGATGCTGAAGCTTTGGTCTAAATCAGTAAGCAAATATGTACCAGGAAAGACCTGAAGCTGAAAGTCTGGAGAGCAGGGAGTTCCGTAAAGTAAGGGTACGTGATTAACAACAGAGGGTCTCTCCCAGTTCTAAAATTCTACATCATCCTGCTCATCTCTAGATCTGTTACAATGCGTAATGTTAGTCATTCTTTTTGCACTATTTTTATCTTCCAGTATTCCCTAATAAAAATGTTTAACTTTTTTTAAAGTATGGGGAAAAGTATTCTAGAAGCTCATCAGACATCTGTGTACAGGAGTAAGATTTCATTTTAACAATTTCCAAGGGAAACGTAGATACTATAAATAATTTATGCAGATATTTATAGATATAGGTGTATTCTATTTATAAGGAAATTACAGACCAGTTTTAAGAAAATTACATACCATTTTTAAGGAAAAAATCAAACACATAACCATTATTTTTCATTTCTATTTTTAATGCATAAGATGCCTAAAGCAACAAATTACTTCTTTAAAAAAAATGCCTAAGTTTTTTCCATAAATTCTAAAAATACTCAGACAATTTATTTAGTCAGTCAGTCAGTGGAAACTGAATGCATTGGCCCGGGCATACATCAGTAAGGAAAAAATTAAAAATGTGCACTCTCTCTACACAAAGTAATGATGGATTTTTTTTCCTTTGGCATCTTCTCCTCTTCTCCACTGCGCCACACAAGTCGATAGAGAATAACTGACTTCTGTTGAAGACTGTGACTGCTGGAGGGATATCACAACATAGAAAACTTACAACAGAATATGATACATCATCATTCTTAAGAGTTCTTGGTCATCCCTACGTCTTGGAAATTTTCACCAACTCTCTTCCCCCTCAGACCCTAGCCTTTTGCCATGTGGCTGGGCTCCACTTCTCTCTGAAAAAACTTGCCCGCTGACTGCCCTTGTCAGGGAGAGCAACCTATTTTTCCACTTGCCAGTGAAAATTAAAAAGTCCTATTTTTTCATTACACTGCACCATTAAGTTCTCCTGCTCCTTCTCAGACTTGTCTTAACGTGTATCCATCTGTGGTGCTCAAATTTGACAGTGTGTTCGCATCACATGGAGAGCTTGTGAAAACAGATTTCAGGGCCCCTCCCCCAGAGTTTCAGGTTCAGTAGGTCTGAGGTGGGGCCTGAGGATTTGCATTTGCAACTAATTCCCAGGAGATGCTGATGCTGCTGATGATTTAAAACACTCTGAAAAAGCAGTGCTCTGAAGGCTTTTTCTTATAGAATCACCTCCAAACTCCCGGCCTCCTATTAGCCACACATCGGAAGAACTGAACTTTTAAAGTTTTTCTGTATCTTGGACCTGGGCAAGATAATCTCCCCTAGTAACATTTCCTGTAAATGGAAGCCATCCTTAGAACATTTGTTCTGCGCTCAGCTCACAGCATTTTTGTAATGAGGATTCTGATTCCGTCTTGTGATGTCTGATTGCTGGCAGCTCTAACCTACCACTCCCTCTTCCCTTTGTGCCAGCCTCTGAGCAAGCTATTAGGAAAGACTGGGTGCTCCCTGCTTGGGTGTAGGTGGGAGAGTCAAACCACACAATCTTCTTTGCACAGGAAGCTTCACCCCAACCCATACGCTAACCACAGTAAAAACCCAGGCCATTCTTCTTTCCTTGCTATCTCAAGCCGTTTTGGACCTGATTGGGAAGGCTGCCGTATGTAATCCCCGTTATGTAAGTAATAAACCCGAAAAGGTTTGAAATACCTCTTTGGTGTGTGTATGGAGTGATCAGTCTTGACACCCAGACCAAACTTCGAGTGGTAGGTCCCTCTTGCTTTTGCGGGGTGACCATAACAATTCCCCCAGGGCTTGGAGGTTTTCTCTTTTTCTCATTACATTTAAAGAACCTAAGAAAAATTATCCTATACAACGATATGGGTAGAATTAAGTAAAAGCTTACATATGAAATTTGAGACATCCCCCTCTCCAGGCTACTGGAAACTGGGTACAGACATGCCAGAAAGACAATTAGACATAACTACTCCAGAAATTCCTACTAGCCTGAGAGAAAAGTTCTAAATATACTGACATGACCAGATTGCGTTACAGGATTGCGTTAAAGATTGCGTGGCAACCCCATTCATAGACACAGAGCTTCCAAAGAGCTTTTTAATGTCCTACTTAAAATGGGCAGACAAATAAGGACTAGACATTTGAAGACGGTATCTTATATGAGAGACAGACACCAGGGCAAATAACAAGAAAAAAGTAATGTATAAGAGACTGATACAATGTTAAAAAAATAAAAAGAAAACTTCAAAAAATATGGTTAATATCTTCAAAACGAAAGCACATTGTATCTATGAAGCAAGAACAGGACACTATAAAAAAAATAATATGCAGAGAACAAAAAGGAGCTCTGAGAAATCAAAAATTGTGATAGCAGAAATGAAAAACTTAAAAAAAAAGAATCTTCTAGACAGTAAAACAAAAAGATGGAAAATAGGAAAAAACAAAAAAAGAAAAAAGAAAGAAAAGAAAAGGAAATTAGAAAAATCCAGTAGGTCAAAGATCCAAATAACAGGAAATCCAGAAAACAGACAAAGAGAGTAATCAAGCTAGTGATTTTTTTCATTCCCCAAAATTGAAGGAAATTAGTTTCACATTGAAAGATCCACAAATTTCTAATATGATATATGAATATAGACCATGAAGCCATATTATTGTGAAATTTCAGAACAACAGGAAGGTAGAGAAGATCTAAAAGCTTCAGTAATTTTTTTTTTTTTTTAACAAAAGATCAAGAATCAAAATGGCATTGGACCACCCAAGAGAAACTCTGGAAACTAGAAGTCAAAATTATGAAGGAAAAAGATTTTCAACACCTAGAATTATGTACCCAAATGATCAAAATTGTGTATGTAATTGATTAAAATATAAACCCCATTGATTAAAAGTTAAAGGGAAATAAAAATTATTTTCTAATAATGTAAGTCTTGAAAACCTTTTCTTAGATATACCTTGCTCAGAAAACTAGCAAAGGATAGGTTCCACCAAAGGAAGAAAACCAAGAAACAGGAAGATGAGGAAACCAAAAAACAGGTAATTCAATATAAGAGAAAAAAAAAATCACTAGGAAGATGATACAAAGAGCTTCAAGAAGATGATTCTGAAGCAGGTCTTGAAAGCAACTAGGAGAGTTTAGAGCAAGTTGGAACACACCAAGAGGGATTTTTTTCAAGAAGATTACCAGAAAGAATTTAATGTGGCTGATTAAATTTGGACAATTGACATAGAGTTTAAAATTGAAGTGGTGACAAACATATAAAATAATGAAGCAAATACTTATCAGCCCCCAAGAAAATAAAGTATTTACAAGACAGAAAAAGTAACCATACTATGCCACTTGGCTTATCTGTAAAAGTAGCATGTTTATAATCAAAATAATGACACAATATTGATCTAACCAAAATTCTGCTTTAGCTGTATTAGGAGGAAGGGGAGGAGACAGGAAGTAAATATGTGTGGTAGGTCAAAAGAAAAAGTATCAAGCAAGGGTATCAGTCAATACATTATGACTGAAACTGCAAAAGTTTAGTAATAATAAAGCTATAGCAAAAAAAAAATGACAACATAAATCTACTATATAGAGATATGGATGTAAACATCAAAAGAAACAACTCAAGTGGTTGAAAGTTGTTGCTGAGAGGAAATTTGGGCGGTTGGATAGAGGTGCCCAAAGGACTGATATTTTTTTATTGCAAGTCCTGTAGAATTGTCTGACTTCTTAAGCAATTTGCATGTGAAGCTTTACATAGTTTAAATATAAATTATTCATAATTTAAAAAATACCTTATGCAATAAAAAATTACTAAATAAATTTTCTTTTTTAATACCTATACTCCTCCCACAAAGAATTTATATATATATAATATATATGTAAAATATATATAAAATATACATGTAAAATATATAATACATCTAAAATAGATATATATAATTTAATACCTATACTCCTCCCACAAAGAATTTATATATATATATATATATATATATATATATATATATATATATATATATATGTTACATAAAAACATAGATATAAATTCTTTGTGGGGGGGTATATGTGCATAAATAGTAAGAATATCGAAGAAATGCAAGGGAAAGGAGAAAAAGGAATACAAGTTTCTTAAAGAATTACCAAATTCATGGTAACTTTTTTGTCACTTTATTTCCTCAGTTGAAAGAAATGAAAACATAACATCTTTTTGAGGTTTTGATTTACTTTTGCTTTGTTTCGCAGGAAAGAAATGTCTATAACTCTTTTTAAATGTTAAAAGGGTGTTCTCATACTTTGAAAAGCTGAGAACCACTGAGCTAGAAAATTGTTTCCGACTCAGGATTTCAAGCTGATCTACTTTTCAAAAGTAAATCTCTGTTGCTAATGTTCATATATCAGCTCTGTTTCTCCCTAACGACAACTACACAAAATAGAGGCAGTTATTTTCCCTGTAAGCCTTAGAGTGTTTTTAAAATATGTATATATAAGTGGAATGCCTGTAATAATACTACTGATCCCGGGTGAATTTCTGCAAAAGGGAATATCTGTGAATCTGTTTCTCTGAGAAATAACCATTTTCATTTCTGGTGTGCTTTCTGTTTGTCTAAATTATAGATGTAAAGCCTAGGAAACTGGCAAGGGTTTGTTTTTTGTTTTTTTTTAAAAAAAATATTCAAATTACTATTAGGTACACTATTAGCTCTTAATAGTGTTCCGTGTTTCGTATTTTCTGATATTTGCATTTATTAAACTAGAAAGAAGCTTAAAAAAAAACTCTGCAAACAACCGAAGTCATGAATTTGGATAAGAAAGTTTGCAGATGTGGGGGTTCTAAGTAGTGTTGTTTTATTTTTCTAGCATTTGTATTTTTCTTCACAAATAACTATGATTTACCTAAAAGAAAATTCACCAAAATATTAAGGACGTTGTTATTTTCTTTTGGTGGAACAGCATTTTCTAAAAGATCAGATGGGAAGGGGATGCCAAAAGTCTGTGACGCTAGTGAACGACGCTAGTGAACGGCCAAGTGGTATTTGATTATTGGGATGCGAGGCTCTGGAGAGAGGAAGGGGCTAGAGATAAACATTTGGATGTCAGCATCACAGAGACTGCGTTTAAAGCTGAGAGTGAGAGAACGCAGTGAGGAAAGAAAAGTCCAAAAAGGTTGAAAGAAATAGAAGAAAACTTGGATGTTAGTCAGGTCAAAGAGAAGATGCCAACACGAGAGAAGACAGAAACCGTGATGCCCCAGAAGGAAGGTCCAGGGTGTTTCATGAATAAAGGAATGAATGTTGGTCCTTAGATTCACCAATAGGAGGAGTAGAAATTGTCACTGTATTTGACGTATGTATCAAGCACATTAAAAGTGTTGGGGGCTGGTAAACATCAATTTATAGTGCTACTATTCTGCCTGATTGTGATTCTCTCCAATAAGGTTAGGTATAGATAGAGAGTAAAGAGATAGATGTGTTCGTGCAGTGTCAGGGTTTGCCAAATGAGTGAGATAAAAGATGGGCAGGGAGAAGAAGGAAAGTATTTGCAAGGCAATGATTCTATAATAATATTATTATGGAATCTAGCCTGGAAAGGAATAAAGTCAAAACATCAGGGGACTTACTGATATTCAAAGTAGCCTAACAATAAGACTCTTTTGAAAATAAATCTCCACTTTTAGTATTTTTCCCCCAGGGTAGATTTCTAAAAGTATTAGGTCAAATGGTATGAATTTTTTAAATTATTGATGCATGTTGAGAAATTGCTTTCCAAAAAGTGTATGCCATCTTAAACTGATCAGCAAAGTATAACACTGCCTGTCTCAAAAACTCTAGCCAGTTTCATTAAAATATACAAGAAAAAGATTTGATTGATATTAAAACTATTATCATCTCTAAAACCTAGCAAATAGTTCCTACCTTTCCTTGAATCTCCTACCTATGTATTCCTCTCTTGAGTTCTTTAGTTTCATTCAGTATAATTTAAACTTTTCCATAGTGAGTAATAATTCAAAATCCTTAAAGTAACTGTAAATATGTGTACTTTTTTTTTTGTATTTTTTTTGAACAAAAAAAATTTGTTTTTTAATTATAATACCAACAAAAAATTTTAGTTTCATTCCACCAGCAAAAACTGGTCTCCCTCTCCCTCTTTCATCTCTGGTCACTAAGAATTTAATTAAGAAGTAACAAAAGGTGGGGCAGCTGTTTGGCTCAGTTGGTCAGAGCACAGTGCTTATAACACCAAGGTTGCTGGTTTGATTCCCACATGGGCTGGTGAGTTGCGCCCTCCACAACTAGATTGAAAAAACAATGACTTGACTTGGAGATGATGGTTCCTGGAAAAACACACTGTTCCCCAATTAAAAAATAAAAATTTTAAAAAGTAACAAACGGTTATTCGTCTTGTTTTCTCTCCCTTGTAGTTGATGTCAGTCAGCATTTTTCTAGGAGACCTTAAAACATTTGCAGAGGCCCTTATGTCGAGAGCTTATTCCAAAGACAGAGGACAAAACAATCATGGTAGCAATGAAGCAACCATGTCAGTCAGCCCATGCATGGATTTCTGAAATGTTTGTATAAAGCTCATTAATATAATGATGTTTTCTATGTTTATATGTTGCTCCTCTAACAGATTGGCTGTTCCAGGGCTTGAAAAACTTGAGAAAAAGATTCTTGTTTCCTACAGATTCTGTAATGATCTATGAAACTTGGTGATGACAAAAGGCTTTAGACACCATATAGATCTAAATCTCTTAAAGATTTAGAGACTTAAGTTCGGAGCAGTTAAGCCACCTACCTACCTTGGAACACACAGCCAGTCAGTAATAGATCACAGACAAACCACAGCCACCATCTACTGAGATAGTTCTGCCCTTGCCGTCTCCATGGCAGACACATGCAGAGTGGTAGACAAATAAAGATGTGTTTCTGTGTATAAGTGGAGACGAAACTCCAGTAATCTCACTTCAAATGTTAGAGTGCAAGATAAACTCCTTTATATTACACTATCCAACTTAGAAAATTTAATTTTTGAAGACTGATGATAACTGCTGGTTTCTAAATATGTAGATTCAGAGAAATCAAGTGTAATGGATAAATTGTGTATTTACACTCACTCATCACTACACACATATGCACGTGCGTACACACATGCACACATACACCAAAACCCACTGAGGCCATCTGCCATCTACAAGGACGCTTCCAGGTGGCAAGACAGCAACATATATTTCTGAAGGGATTGCTTTACCTTTAAGGATTGCTATATTTGCTTGTCACTCATGGGATGTAAGTAACCTTGAATGCCTCCAGAGATGTCGCTGGAACCTACCGTGTCCTCTTCCTGTTGGTCACAACCAAAATCCTCCCTGTGCCTGTAGCTTTTTTGATTTTGCACGGAAAACTTTCCAGGGATTTCTTTGGTCTCTGCTGTTGACCTCCATACCAGTAGCCAGGAGATTTGCCAAGGTACTGGCTCGTGCTTTGGATTTTAAGGGAAAAAATAAGTGATGCGCAGCCTCTAAAATGATGATAAAGCAGAGTGATGACATTGAGCTAAAAATATATTACTCACCCTACTGGTGAACAATATTCTAAGGCATAGAGAACATCTTTAATAGATTGCTTTCACTCTTTGCCATATTTTATTCTTGCCTTCCCTTCAGATATTCTAACGTTCCCAGTATTACAACCCTCACAAATGGTCCTCCTTTCCATAACTTTACCCTGTCTTGAAGTAAGATGCCTAGGCAAAGAAATTTCTTTAGTACATTCAAGTTTAAAGGCTTAACTGGTCATTGTTTGTTTGTGTTTTCAATGTGGAATACAGAGGCAAAAAAGAAAAGGTAACCTGCTTAGAAATAGAATGAATTATTCCATTAAGCCATTCAAGGAGACAGTGAATTGGAGGGATTTGTCTGTAAAACTTGTCTGTAAAATTTTTAAACCCAGAGTTAGCAGAATGAGAGGCAATCTACTACAACAATCAGTAAACAGTTTTAAAAGTTAGGCAATGCTGATATTAATGAATAATTATAGCCAAAAAAATCATCTTTAGAATACATAGAAAAATATTTAAATTACTACAAAGAAAGAACCTTCATTTGCAAAAATGATGTCCTGTAAGAAATAGTACTATGTCAACTACGTGTATAAGATCTAATAATAAGAAGATAATCTTCTGACTAAATCCTCTAAGGTAAACTCTCGTGTTAGATCAAGCATTGGAAAGTTCAAACCAACTTTAAATGTACAAAGAAGAGCACAGTGTGCAAGAATACCATTTTATCAAGGGATTATTTTTAACTCTTTTGCATACAAATATTTTCGCCATTATTTCACTGACATTTATGGGATGTATTCGATTAATTCAAGTAATTAAATTATATTCTTCCCTCTCTCCACTCCCTTCCTGAAACTGAGAATAGAAAAGTCCATTAACAGGTCCATTGGCAGGAAAGTACTTCTCAATGATTCCATGGCAACATGCTATCAAACACAGAGGGGACCAGTCCTGAGAGGATGCAGAAAATCAATGCAACCCACCACGCGTCAGGGGAAAAATAACTCCAAGTTATTGCTAGGCAATATTATCATCTTCATAGCACACTTTATGGACCAGAACTAGAAACACATTTGTTTAGTTAATATTTAATTTTAAAGCTTCAAAAAGAAGGGTCTAAACTAATCTTTTTTTAAATCTTGTATTAGGATGGTG
The DNA here is from genome assembly GCF_004115265.2 of Rhinolophus ferrumequinum. Taxonomy (NCBI): domain Eukaryota; kingdom Metazoa; phylum Chordata; class Mammalia; order Chiroptera; family Rhinolophidae; genus Rhinolophus; species Rhinolophus ferrumequinum. The sequence continues at coordinate 21,462,180 of NC_046286.1, read as the reverse complement.
CAAGAGTAATTGTGGTTTAAAAGGTTAAAAATAAAGGCAAAAACCGCAATTACTTTTGCACCAATCTAATATATTCCATTTTAAAGGAAATACTCTCTTTCGTTCTTAGGTAGAAGCTCCATTTCCTCAGCTTCTTGCTCTGGACTAACTCTTCCTCCCATTTTTTATTAGCTAAACTGAGCTTGTTCAAAAACCACCATGAAAATTTTTCCCTGCCTGTCTGTAATAAGCCCCAGTGGGAACATGGAAACTTAGCTTTTCTTGAGATTTCAGAGGCCTCTTACCCACTTCCTGGGAGGAAAGACAGGATTGGGTGATTGAAATCCTCCTACATGGAGTGCACTGACAGCCCCAGCTGAGGCTGCAACTAGAGGAGTTCAGAACACTTACAAGGGAGTGCCTAGTATAACAGAAGTACAGTTGTCCAATGTCCTCTACTCAGAGAAGGGGGAAAAAGAACAAGAATTCATTGATCACACAAACAAAAAAATCCATTCTGTCATTTTTCAGAGACCATCTTTTAGAAAATTTCCTTCAAGGCCATTAAATCACTTGATCATATTTATAACATACCTGAAATTATATTGCACCAATCAAAATGTCTCTCCAGACCTTCAAAGAGATAGTGTCACTCAACATGGAGTCATTGAGCAATAACAGTGTGCAAAGCCCTGCTAAGAAGTGGTGACACAAGAGTGACAAGGCAAACCTGGAAAATTGGGGGGACAAATGTCCTCCCACAAGCCCATGTCAAGGCATTCTCACCAGCGGACACCCCTCTTTTTACATGAAACATTGAAGTTGGGGGTCCAATGGTAAACACTCAGACTCCACCCACAGATTCATTAAACGAAACCAATACAAATGAAGCCTGGTCTTCAGCAACAATACTCTGGCAATCTTGAACAGAGCAAGAACAACCCTAAATAATAGGCCCGGCGTCATCATTACTATGAGACTGAAATAAGAAGCACTTAGCAGTTCACGTCCCAGACAGCCCTAGAGTGGTTGCGACACCGTCAGTATTCAATGCTTCTGGTCTTCACCAGGCAGCCCATTCCAGTCTCCCACATCCCTTTCAGCATCAGATTGAATTCCAGCCTGTGAGACCTACTCCCAGCCAAACGGTCCTTAAACTGAAGACTAGAGACTACTGTGACTCTATTTTTGGGAGATCGCAACTTTTTAAGAAATTTAAAGTGGAGGTTTTTGATGATGAAATTTTTTTAACGTAAGCAAATTCTAGAGAATTTGCAGGGCAACCTACTAACTCAGTACACCCCAGGCTGTCCCACCCCTGCAGTTCACTTTACGATCATGTTGAGCCCAAGGAAGGCCAAACAACGAAAAGTTTCTCTTGCAGTTGAATGAAGGAAAAAATGGTAGGAGAATTGAGCTGTCACATGATAGGTGAGAAGCCCCTAAAATCAAAACAATCCACAGCATTTGTCCAGAATATATTCCTTAGGTCATGTATTTTTCATAACACTTTGCCGAAGTGCGTTAACAATCAATGTAATAAGTAAACATGCAATGAAGTAATTTTTTTCTTTTCTTTTTTTTTTTAGTTTTACAGAATTGTGTTTTGTAGTGCACTATTAAATTGGCTCATTTGAATAACAGATGTGTAATTAAAACATTCAGTGTTAAAAACAGAAAATAACAGCAGGAGTAATGATGACTCAGATGAAAGTCCGTCATGCTCTAAGTTAAAAGAATCAAGTCAACAAACACGTATATCTCTCCCCAGTTAAACTAACTACCTGCAAATTAATGTGAACTTTTCCGTGCCATCTGTCACTTTAACGTTGTTCACATCTTTTAGAAAGGCAACCTAGCAGAACGATTAAATGCACATTTTCTAAAGCCAAACTGCCTGATCTCAAAGTAAAGCTCAAACACCTAACAGCTGAGTACCCTGTGTGCCTCAGTTTCTCATCTATAAATCAAAGGAGATCACAGCAATAACTGCTTCTGTGATAACTAAATGAACTAGATACAAATCACTTACACTGTACCTTACACGTAGGAAAAGGTTTACAAGTGTTATTATTCATTTCACAAGTATTGCTTATTTATGAATTTGATTTGGTTATATAACACAAACACAAAGTATGTGAGTTTTATTTTTACATATTAATTACATTTAAATCAAAAATTGTTTAGTTAACGTGGACAAATGAGAATTTTTTTTATTAGTTTCAGGTGTACAAAACAATGTAATAGTTAGACATTTATACCCCTCACAAAGTGACATCCCCTCTCCCCCAATCTAGTACCCCTCTGACATCATATATAGTTGTTACAGTTCCACTGACTCTATTCCTTATGCTGTACTCCACATCCTGTGACTATATATATATATATATATTAAATTATAGTTGACATTCAATATTATTCAGCTTCAGCTTCATGTGTACAGAGACTGTGCTGTACAGGCATCTATATCGTCCATGAAGTGGTCTCCCTAATAAGACAAGTGTCCATCGGATACCCTACAAAATCTTTATAACATTATTGATTATATTCCCCAAACTGTCTTTCGTATCCCCGTGACAATGTTGTGGTTACCAGATGTACTTTCTAACCTCCTCACCTTCTCCCTGATCCCCATACCCCTCCCATTTAGCAACCCTCAGTTTTCTCTCTATGTCTCTGAGACTGTTTCTGATTAGTTTGTTCATTTATTCTATTCTTTAGAATTATTTTTAAAGAGTTACATGCACTGCTCAAGTTAAAAATTCATTTCCTAGCTATTGCTTATCCTACACACCTCATCTGTTGTATAATGAGGATAGCATATACTCGTTTTTGGGAAAACAATGTCATTTCCCTATAAAAGACAACATTAATGGAAGATAACTAGCGATGGAGTTGATAACTATGGAAACTTCAGGCAGTTTCATCCCTGGGTACCTCCCAAATTAAACCAATTACGGGCCAACCAACGATTCGACTGTGATTTTTAAAATATGATTTACAGAAGGGATCCACACAGGCTTCCAACAAGACAGTTTGTAACAGACATGAGCAGTCAGTCTTCTTCTGTTTCCCAACTCCCTGGGAGGAAAACAGCCATGGCGAACACCCTGAATTTGTATCTCAGTCATTCCAAAAAAAAAAAGGTCTACTGATCCCTGCATTTTTTTCGATCTTTCTCTGATTGGCTTAGCTTAGTTCCATCTAGGTGACTAGAGCCCTGTGAAAGAACATGGCTCCTCCTATTGTAAAATCTTGATTGAGAGGATGAGAGTCAGTTACCAGGAAAGGAGAGAGATGGGGAGGAAAAGGCCCACCCACCATATTGGACTTCCTACATATTGAAATCACACTGAAGCAATATAATCAAATATTGAAACAACATTATGATAAAAATACTAAAAACGAATAAGAAAAGCAAAATATGTACTACACTAAAATATAGCTTTTTTAGAACATGACTGACAGCTTGAGGTGGCAAAACTAGATACAAGACAGAGAAAGAAATAAGAGAGGTGGTCCCCTCTTTCCATGTTATGGAAAAACTTGCTTCTTCCCCTGGGAAACCAACAAGCCAGTTGAGGTTTTATAAGAGTAATTTTAGTAAGTGACTAAGACAGACAGAACAAAGCAATAAAAATACAAAATATTAAAAATAATTGAATACACATAACGTAGCCAATATTTCAAGCAAAAATAGGCTTTCATGAGACTTGTCCAGATAATGATAAAAGATGTTTTACACGGAGATGAAATTAGGCTGATACCACTCTCAGGGCTGGAGATGCTTCAGTCCCTTCTAAAACTAAAACAAGAAAAGCTGAAGGAGTTCATCACCACCAAACCATATTACAAGAAATATTAAAGGGACTTCTTTAAGAAGAAGAAAAATACCAAAATTATGAAAAAGAAAATATCACAAAGAAAAAAATTCTCACTGACAAAGGCAGACACATAATAAAAGCAGTGGGTCAACCAACACTAAAGCTAGTACAAAGGTTAAAAGGCAAAAGTAGAATGATCATGTGTAGTTACAACAGTAAATTAAGGGACACACACACACACACACACAAAAAAAGTAAAAAATAATGACAAAAAACATAAATGTGGAAGGGTGAGTAAAAAAAAAAAGGTAGTGATTTTATAAGAGAACATGTTCCAACTTAAGTGACCATCAACTTAAAATAGACTGTTACAAACATAGCTTGGTATATATAAAGCACATGGCAACCACAAACCAAAAATATGTAAGAGATATACAAGAAATAAGGAGAAAGAATCCAAACACAACACTACAGAGAGTCGACAACACACAAGAGAAGAAAGCAAGAGAATAAGAAAGGAACTGAAAAGAACTACAAAAACAATTAGAAAACAGTTAATAAAATGGCAATAACTACATACCCATCAATAATTACTTTAAATGTAAATGGATTAAATGCTAAAATCAAAAGGTGAATGGATAAAGAAGTGGTACATATATACAATGGAATATTATTCAGCCACAAAAAAGAAGCAAGTTTTACCATTTACGACAACATGGATGGACTAGGTGGTAAATGAAATAGGTCAGACAGAGAAAGATAAATACCATATGATTTCACTTATATGTGGAATCTAAAAAACAAAACAAATGAACAAGCAAGATAGAAGCAAACTCATATATGCAGAGAACAAAATGATGGTTGCCAGATAGTAGAGGTTTGAAGGATTGGGTAAAAAAAGCTGAAGGGATTAAACACAAATCGGCAGTTACAAAATAGTTATGGGGATGTAAAGTTCAGCATAGGGAATATCCTCAATGATATTGTAATAATTACATGGTGTCAGGTGGGTACAAGACTTATCAGGGGGGATTACTTTGTAAGTTATATAAGTGTCTCACCGCTATGATGTACACCTGAAACTAAGACAATATTGAATGTCAACTGTAACTGAAAAATATAAATCAATAAATCTATTCTTTCTGTAATTAATAATTGCATATGAGTGTCTAGCAGTACTGAACTATGCAACTTACATAGTAAGCCCATGCTTAGAGAACCAGCAAAGCAAGGACACATGCAGAAAATACATTGGTCAGGCTGTGGTAGAGAAGGATTTAATATTTCATGAAAACATAACCTACAATGGGAAAAATCCAAACTTGATAGACTTTGCACCCATACTTGTTTATTTTGTATTGTTTTATTTTGAATTACATGTGGCAAATGGGGATAAGGAGCACTGCAAACTTTTAGATGTTTAGATCCTTCAAAGGCCTTGATCCCATGCTCTAAGCCGCTTTGTGGGCTCAGTGCTAAGTCCTAGGGAGACATACAAAGATAACCTGCTGGACGAGTAAATTCTTTTCCTAAGCATGTCGCCTCACAACGTAAGTCCAGCACTAACTTTTCAGACGCAAAGGGCATCTGAATATGAGATATAAGGTCACAAGGCAATGGACTTTGAAGATTCTTATTCACATTAGTCCATTTCAGGTACAATTATGGGAACCATCAAAATGGGTCATAACCAGAGGTCCATGACCTTTAGGAGATGGATGATGTACAGGGGTCTCTAATACCCCTAAAACTGCATGAAAGAAGCAATAAGGGACCAAATGCACACTTACCTAGGGAAGTTCTAAATGAGTAAATTATTATGCAAATTAGAAATTTACACCCTAAAACCAAGTTCTGTGGTATGCTAGAAGTGGGCTCAATCACAGAAAACATAAGAAAATAAAACCACTGAAGCTGAATGACTCACTCAAACTTTCGATAACAATAAAACATACTGACTTGAATTTTACTTTTTTCCTTTACTTATCACCGGATATAGGTACGTAACCAGAAAGTATTATGACTATTATTAACAATAATTATACAGCACAAGCACAGATCTTGCAGGTAAGCAGGACAGCTATTATCACTTCCTCTTTATAGATGAGAACACTGACTTTCAAAAGGATTAAATTACCAACCTATACGGCTAGTGAAAAGCAGAAATTAGACCTAATTGATGTAATCATGTTTGAAATCCACATCCAAAAAAACGTCTATACCATCACAGCATTACAGGCAGTTGCAGAAATTAATTTTTTTTTTAAAGGAACGTGGGAGGGACCAGACTCATGAGAGTTGATCTGGAACATCTAAGCCCCAGGAGCTGTTAAAAAGAGAGAAGACCTTTATCAAGTGTCAGGGATTGTCCCTCTGCTTCCACTGAGACTCTCCATTATACAGCATTAATTGAGCCAACTTCTCAAGCCCCTTGGGGAGGAGGCTTCCTGGTAACTTTCTCACAGTGTTATCCTTTTCAACGGCATCGTCACCGGAACTCCATTTTCCTTCTCCCCAGCTTCGCTCCTTTCCATGTCCTATGAGGTGACTTAACCCTGACTAATACATCAAAAGTGTTCGCAAAATGAGTTTTCTGGGATTATCTCCAAAAACGTATAATACTTATAGGAAGAATGTTTAAGAAACCAACAGAACAATGCTGGAAGCAGATCGAGAAGAATGAATGAAGAATTACTACAGGGCTGCATTGAGTTTGGTTTAAGCCGTTGGTGTAGGTTCGTAAAGTGGCTCCTATACATGGAGGACAAGAAAATACCAAAGAAAGAGGCAGACCACTCCAGATTGGTAGGTGGCAGGTTTAGTAATCAAGGGAACTTACTTACATATGAGGCTTGTCTTGGGCGACCACAAAATGAGTGCATCTCTGCACCTGCCTGCCAGAATCCCAAAAGTTTACGTAGAAGCCTGAACTGGGCTCAGTCATGTAGACAGTACCAATGATCTCTACAACACATTGCTCTCTTAAGCCTGTGCCCTTGAAAACTGCTCCTACTGTGTGAACAGTGGGTAGAACATACATTCCAAGGACAGGGGCTGGGGTGAGGAGCTTCCAATTGTCTAGGTCAGGTCCCTGGTCCAAGCACTTCAAACTCAGAATCTCAAAGATCTGCCACAGATAAAGTTGCTAAGAACGAAACCTTACAGTCAAAAATGAACAAACACAGAGGCAATAAGCAACCTTATGTAAGAGACAGGAAATCACAGAAGCAGATGAAATAATACTTCACAGATCGCAGACAGCATCGAAAATTTAGAGTAAGCATGTTCCAGATTTCAAAAAAATGAGATTATTGAAAATATGATGAAGAAATGACATTATCAAAGTTGTCCAGACACTTCCGAAAAAGAACCAAATAGAAATGAAACTCAATACATAGA